>NC_057933.1:73987644-74176071 GCF_018555375.3 Anguilla rostrata | reverse complement strand
GAACTTTGGACTGAATAAAGACATCGTTTTTTTGATTTCCCTGGTCTGCGTTTGGGTCCTTGCACAGAACATTACAGCGCCCCACCCATGGGTGACCACAGCTGATGACTCATGTGCCACTTACAGAATTTCACTTACCTACCTTGCTCCAGCTGTATTGTAGCACTCAGTAAATCATAAATCGTTATATCTCACCTACGTAGACTGCTGCTGTGGCACTGCCGCAGTTGGTTTGGCTCGCTGGACATGTTTTTGTAGTATCCGAGCATGGTCCAGTGCCAGTGGGTATACACTCGTGACAATTCAGTGCGTATACTAAAATATATAAGAAAAAAACAGTTTTTTATATTGGAAAAACTATAGAGTTGCATTAAAAGACCTCTCTCCCTTTCCAATGTAAGACTTCATTTCCATGTTACCGTTTAATTAGTTTTTTTATTTTATTTATTTATTTATTTATTTTTTTAAAGCTGCATACACAAAAGGACAGGAAAAACAATACTAATACCCCAAAGGAATTACCTTAAATTAATTTTGTATATAAATTTAAGTAGCAAATCTATATCAGATAAACATTTGAGAAGGGCTGACTTACAGTCTGTGACAGAAGACTATATTATCCCCGTGCACGTTAAACTAAATCCCACATACCATTTATGACAATTTAAGTTTAGGCTACATTGTTCGTTGCGAATTTTTCAGAAACCTGCGAAGAGCAGTATTACCTCCAGAGAAGAGCGCGCACGCAAGGGCGAGAGTGACTAGCGGTTTCATTGTTTCCTGTATGGTGCTGGCAGTCAATGGGTAACGTAGCCTACCTGCGACCGTTTTATATACAATGAGCCTGAGAGGCGTAACCGCGTTCAAATACCTGGCGTCAGGTCACTTCTGAGGAATAGAAACTTAAAAAAAAATTTTTTCCTGTGAATAGAAACTTAGATTTTTCCTTGTAACTTGGGAATAGGGGCAGAAGGAGTGGCACATTGGCAAGCCCTTTTAACATCTAATAGCCTGTCCGGATTCATATTACAGATATCTGAATCTAAATCTAAAACGTGATATCCAGACTGAAAAAAGATTATTTATATATCTTTAATTCCTTGTTAATGAATGTATCTAAATGATCTTTTTTGATATCTGAACCTAAGATATTACTAGTCAAAATACAATTGTAGACATCTTGAACTTGAGTTATGACTAGTAAAAACTAAAGTGGAGATATCTCGACTAGTTAAAAGTCATTTTAAGATATCTACAAATAAGTTTTGGATATCTTGAAACGAGACCGATCTTATTTTGGAGATATCTTCAATTAACATTCTGACTAGTGGGAATACATTTATAGATATCTTCAATAACCATTCTGACTAGTCAAAATGCAGGCCCGTGCGAGAAATGAGCTGTTAAGTTTCCTGTCTAAAACAAGACGACTGTTTCGCCCCATGGCTTTCCACTTTGTCAGCATTTTCTTACTTTTTTTTTTTTTTTGAGAACAGCAACCACCATTTCTTAAACCATAGCCTAATTGATCACACTAGGGTTGCAAAACATTACATTTACATAATATTTTATTTGGCAAACGCTTTTATCCAAAGCAACGCGCAATAGATGTCAAAGATATCTTTAATTCTTAAATAAGAACCTAAAGAATCTAACTTATCTAAATAAGTTTTGGATATCTTGAAACGAGACCGATCTTAGTCAAAGTGGAATTAGAGATATCTTCAATTAGCGTTTTGACTAGTCAAAATATACATTACATTACATTACATTACAGGCATTTGGCAAACGCTCTTATCCAGAGCGACGTACAACAAAGTGTATAACCATAACGAGGAACAAGTATGACGAAACCCCTAGAGAGAAGTACCGGTCCAAGTACAGGGAACAACCGCATAGTTCAACTTGGACCCTGATGGTTAAACTGATTAACACTAACTATATAATTAGAGATATCTTAAATGAGTGTTTTCACTTATTATAAATGAATTACAGATATCTTTAATGTGAATCCGGACAGGCTATTAAATATTAAAAGGGCTTGCCATATACTTAGGTATACAAAGCACTGTCTATAAGCCATTGATTAAAACTTGGGAAATCTAGGCCTGCGGTTAAAATTATTAATATTAAAATGAGGCCAGTCTACAACAAACAATTGGCTATCTTAGCTCACACAAATTAAAGCTGTTAAATTATAAAACTACTGCACTATATGTTTGAACTTTGTCTGCATCCAGTGCACATCATGAATCAAATGAATAATAATAATAATTATTATTATTATGATTAGTATTATTAGAAAATTGTGTTCACATGTGATTTGTTTATTATTTTACACTGTAAAATAAATTACACTGTTGTACTTATGTGGCTAAACTTTAAGTGACCCACAAACATACAGTGCATTAACGGGGCAAACGTGTCTGGGTAGGTTTGTAAGATTAAATATTTGTAATTTTTATCTGTATTTATTAATTATACTGCGTCTGCTCCAGCGACACGAGAATGCGCCAGGATGGAAGGCTTTACTGATGCACCGGATCTGAAAAGCTTTACTGGACAAAGCGTGCTTTCCTTACAGTTCACGACGGGCTCCTGCTGAAAGGAACCAGACTTAGTATCTCCTCTGCTGTAAGGAACGACATCCTCACTAAACTTCATGAGGGCCATCTAGGCATGGCAAAATGCAGAGTGCGTAGGTGCAGAGCTGAGAGCTACAGTGCCACACGTGGAAGTTTCCAGGCGTCTGCACACCACAAACACCACAAACACCCAGTCCGGAAATCGCTATACCCAGAACTAGATCTGGGAGGCCGATCAATCGTGAAACCACAAAGATGGCACTAAAAGAGTGAATAAAAGAGACAATGAAAAAAAGAAAAGCAACGTGAAAAGAGAGTGAAAAGTAAATGTGTAAAATGTGTTTTGAGTATGCCTTAGATAGGTTGTTTGAAAGAAAATGTTCGAGTAAACAACAAAAAAAAAAGAATATTTCAGGTTGAGTATTGAAACTGTTATGGTAAGATTTTTTTATGGGTATGGCTGTGTTCAGTTAAAGGCTTCAATAAACTAGTCTAATGCTTTACAAATTCAGCCCAAGGTTTCATGGCCTGCCTTGTAACGTTAGTCACTGAGCTATGGTAACAGAAATGATTAACAGATTCTGAATAAAAGGACATTATCAGTGACTGAAATTACTCTCACTCTGATGAGTTTGTAGAAGACATAGTTGCTGATCCTGATGGACTACCGCAGTACAGCTGTTCAGGTTTGTGCCAAAGGTGGTCGGAGTTGATGTATTCTTCCCAAAGCCACAATCAGAGCATGTTTTTTGTTGTTGAGAAATTCACTTTTTAGTTATCTTGCCCAGATTCATACGACAAGACTGGCACCAAATACGTACGTCCCTGTGCGTCCTGTACAAGGATATTAAACAATACGGACTGCATGCTAAGAGTGTTAACTCTATCAATGCCTGCAGATGTACGGCACTAACTAGGTAGTTCGAACCTCAGATCTATTCTAATCCACCTCTTGCAAGCGAATTAGTATGATGTTGATTACACCGCGTTATCGCAATAACTTACTTATGCGCATCAATTTGTAGCGATATTGTCAGGGTTCTGTGTCTTCCCCTTGTTTTTCCTGGTTGGGCCGCCAGATGGCGGCACCTCTGTTTTGTGTCCTGTTTGTTTCATTGGTTTCAATTATCCCATTATTGGTTGCTGATTGTCTCGTGTTCCCTTCCCTCTCTGTGGCCTGATTGTTCATTGTGCCCTCCTGTGTCTCGTCTGCGTCGGGTCTATTTAAGTCTCCCTTCTCCCTGACTCAGGTGCTGGATCCTTGCTCCTTGCCTGTTGCCTGCCTATTGCCTGCCTATTGCCTGCCTGTTGCCTGCCTGTTGCCTGCATGTTGCATGTTGCATGTTGCATGTTGCATGTTGCATGTTGCATGTTGCATGTTGCATGTTGCATGTTGCATGTTGCATGTTGCATGTTGCATGTTGCATGTTGCATGTTGCATGTTGCATGTTGCATGTTGCATGTTGCATGTTGCATGTTGCATGTTGCATGTTGCATGTTGCATGTTGCCTGCTTGCCTGCTTGCCTGCTTGCTCGTTGTTGTTACTTTGTTTGACTGTGCCGCCGATCGTGTTTCTGCCCAGAGTGTTCCTGCCCCTGTTCTGTTCTCTACGTGTTTTTTGGACTTGTATTTTCTTGTTTTCCCGCGTTTTTGAAGTTTTTCTTTGTGTTTGTTATAGCCGCCCTGCGAGGCTTTCTGTTCCCTTTGTTCCCCGTTGAATTAAGTAAAGTCTTTGTTCTTCCTACTTTTGGAGTTTTGCGTTTTTCCCCGCACTCTGCGCTTGGGTCCATTCCCGCGCCCATCCTGACAGATATAGACAAATTGTTTCGTGGAGATAGGACATCATCACTTCCTCACTCTGTCACATCACAAAATATGATGTAGGTGATCATTCCAAAGTTTGCTGAAAAAAGGAGGGCAAAAAGAGTAAGCAATTTGATCTTTCAGGGCTAACTTCTTGTATTTATGTCAATAAAATTATGTTTATATGTTGTCATAAATGGACAGTGCATTTTATGTAGTCTTTTTTATTTTCCAAAGGCACTTACAATTGATGCCTCTCATTCGCTAATGGTAAATGGACTGCATTTATATAGCGCTTTTATCCAAAGCACTTTACAATTGATGCCTCTCATTCGCCAGAGCAGTTAGGGGTTAGGTGTCTTGCTCAAGGACACTTCGACATGCCCAGGGCGGGGTTTGAACCGGCAACTCTCCGACTGGTAGACAATCGGTCTTACCCCCTGAGCTATGTCACCCCTGTTCTGCCAGTGGAATTCGCCCTGTAACCTGTTAGCTGTAAATTGAGTGCCCAATTTACAGTTACTTGTTCAGTGTTAATAGTGCATGAAAACTGCTGGAAAACACCTCTTCCCATGACACACCCTTGAAAGCTGCAAGACATGAAGAACGACTAAATTGTTCCTATTGAATTTCCTATTGAATACAAACAACATCTGAAATATAACCGGGCATTGTGTCTGTTGAATAAGTCCATAGTTTCCCTTGTAATTAGAGCCTTCTGGTTAAGCCATTTCAGCTACCGCAAAGCATTTCTTTGAATGTCTTCTAGCAAAGATGGCAGAGGAAATGATAAGATGAACATGTTTAATAAATCAATGGAGAACAACATCCTTAAATTGCACTCAGATTGTAGTCCTGGGTTACACATATCTTGCCCTCAAGGACAACAGTACTGCTGGTTTTTGTTTGAAAGAAAACCAGCAATATTACTGTCTTCAAGGGTGAGATTAGAGTGTCTGTGCTGTGGTCTTTGAGCGAACTTACTGGAAAAGCACTGAGATCTTGAAAAATCTATATTTACATGAACATTAATCAGGGTGAACCACCTTTTCAGACTGAATCCTGACCCCCTTCCTATTCCTAACCCTTAATACTTTTAATTTAAGTAATTACCAGAATTTACATCATGTTTCTTGGCGGGCATAAGTTGGTACTTAAGATTACTATTAAGAGGCACACAGAGTACACGTCAGTGTCACTCCTCCTCAAACCGTGTTGGTATTAGTTAGTTACTGTCTGTAGCTTCCTGTGTACAGCAAATGGAAAGGGCTTGTGTCAGGATGGCAAGAAGTTTACATGCAGCATCGAATGTTATGTTTAAGTATGCCTTAAATAGGTTGTTTGAAAGAAAATGTTTTAGTAAACAATAAAACAAAAATGAAAAAAAATAATAATATTTGAGTTTCTGGTTGAGTATTGAAACTGTTATGGTAACATTTTTTTTTGTTATGGGTATGGCTGTGTTCAGTTAAAGGAATGTTTGTGTTGTAATGAATGGAGGGTTAGATGGTAAAGACAAGGCTGCAGCAGTTCACAAATGTGGTTGCAGGTGTGCTTTTGCTCATGGAAATTGAGAACCCAGTCGGAATCTGTGAAATTAAGAGCAATACGGTTCCACCTGCGCTGGACCTGAACATTCACAGACCCCAAACCCTCCTTTGGCGAGTATGCACAACTGCATACAGTATATTTTAAAAATCCTAAACAGAAATGTACAAAACAGAAATTGTCTGCTTGGGAACATACCAATTAAATGATACCAATTTAAAATACCTTCCTACACTTAGATTTTCCCCATATTGGTGGGCCTGGCATGCACACCCATGTATCCCTTTAAAGGGATAATTCACTTTCTGGGGTTTCTTGAAATTACTTCATTGTACACTAAAATGTAATATACATCTCTGCTGGGGTAGGCAACCTTGGTTCTGATGTGCCACAAGTATTCCTGTTTTTTTTTTTGTTCCATCAAGCCTATAACTACATAACAGTATTAATCATTAGGCCCTAATGAATGCAGGTGGGTTTGTGCTGGAGGTTCTCAGGCATATTCAGGGTCCACCAACCTCTTGTGATCGAGTCCTGAGGGAATAAAAGACAGTAATATCAGAAGCAGGGTTGCCTATGTTTACTAATTTCTTTATGCCTATTGTTTCATAAGATTCTGATGACCTTCAGGCTTTACAGTACCAGGCACAGTGGCAACAACAGAGAAGGGATAACACCTCAGAAGGTTCCAGGAAAGCTTATATATTTGATATTTTCTACTGAATATTACTCAGTTAAAAGATAAAGAAATTATAAAAAGCACAAGGTTGTCAGGTGGCTAGTAAAACTTTACCCTGCTGACAAATTCAGCTTAACCCAGCCTAAGGTGGAATCCATCTGATGTAATCACAAATCCTACGTTAATTTTCCAGGCTGTAAAAATTTTATTAATACGTTACTTTAAAAAAAAACAAAAAAAAACATTGGAATAAAACAAATTTGAATTTGAATCTTGGCTCTAGAAGGCTTGTTATTGGTAGTGAATTAAAAGCTTTATGTCTGGATGTATTAGGGTGCTTTCTACACCTTTTGTTGCCAGTGGCACTGCCACTGTGTAGTATGCATTTTTTCCTTTCACTTTCATTTCTCTGTAAACGAGAACATTGAGTTTCCATTTCTTTAACTTTCTCTGTGAGTAGGTGGTGTTCTGTGTCCGTTACAGTTTGTATTTACAATTGAAAAAATCCTTTTCGGCTTTGCGCCAAATTTTCTCACCTGTAAATACAAGCTGTGACGGACACAGAACACCTCCTACTCACAGGATGGTTTTTCTGTTAGGCACGATGATAGGTCCCAGTTCCCTAGGGCAAATTAAAAATAATACTGGTTAAAAAAAATATGGATTGAAAAATAAATAAATAAAAGCCAAAGCCACACAAACAGCTCCATAAAACAGTAGTACTTTTTTAGTACAAGGTGTGCTGCGCACGTCAGCCTCGTTCATCAGTCTATGACAGGATATGATGGCAAATAAAACATGTGACTGAGTGTGTTACACAAGCTTACCTCAGTTATCAGTATATTAATTATTTAACCGCACGTTGGCACCGACAAGCAAGAAGAAAGCCGCTGCCACAGGAAACCAGTTAGGTTTGTCAGATTAAATCTCGTAAAACAGTTCACAGGGAACAGAAACTTTACAACAGGAACCGAGAACCTGTTTGTCTTCAGAAGAAGTGTGGGGTCCGTTTTGCACACCTTATTTGGAAATGCTTGCACCTGTCGCTGCGCTCCACTGTCAAGCCGGGCACACACCGCACGCGTATCGACCGCGAGCGCACTATGCGCGTATTACGCGCGTAACTGAAGCGTAGTTGAAGTACTGTTATTACAGCGGCAGCGGGCGACGTCGTCTCCACCAGATGCGAACGCGTCGCGAACCGGCTGCGAAGCTCGCGTGACACAAGCGAACTGAAGCGTAGTTTTTCGCTTCTGTTCTATTTTTTCGGCTTGTCGCGCGTCACGATGGCCTGTTTATACACAGAAATATGCTCTAAAATGCTAGGTATACATGCTCTGATTTATATTTCATCCTTATATTACTGGGGGTGTGTCCCTAGTTACCTCCCGGATATTTTATAAGCAGCTAAAAAAATACAAGCCTTTTCGTTTTGTAAAAAAAACCAAACAAACAAAAAAAAAAAAAAAACTGGAACCTGGGGAAAAGGCAAACTTAGTTTCGCTATCTTATTTTGCGGAGGGGGTGGGGTAAATTTGAAAATACACCACAGAAAGACGTAGCCTATTGAATGACGTAGAAGTGAATGCGCCGAGCAGCGGTTTGTTAGCTCGAGTGTTGGAAGGTAGTTTTTAACCAACCATTGCTCAGCCTATTTGACTTCTCCGATGTCTTCGTTCGCCGTGCTTTCAAAAAGGGCTTGTTAATAAAAATCAGATAATCCACAGAGCTTTAAAAAAATCAGATTATTTAGTGGTCTTGCCGATGAAAATGCACCTATTTTATAAACGAAGTTGTAAGCAAGCCTTTATTGCACTTGTTTTTTTTTTTTTTTTTTTTTTTTTTTGGTAGAAATTACAAAGTACAGGTTGAAGCAAGAAAGTACAGCAATATGTAAATTCAAATGTTACAGTATCTTATTGAAACACAGAAGACATGGTACAATATATAAAATAATAGGGGAAAAATAAAATAAAGTAATAATAAAAATAAATAAAAATAATAAATAAAAATAAATAAAAAATAAAAAAAATTATAAAAGTAAGGTAAGAAAAAGAATTGTGTGAATATGGACATTCCCTAGTCAGTAATGGTACAAATAATTAAATTAAAATGAATATACATTACGATATAAAGGTAAGGAGTGAGAACAACCAGTTATTTCAGTTACATTTCAACAGGGGGTTCTTCAAAAAATTTTTGTAAATATTTTATCAACTTTTGACTTTTATTGTCCTTTAGTATTTTAATTGACGATAGAAGTGAATCCAATTCAATCAAAAAGAGACGCAAGGCAGGACGGGAGTTAGAGAATTTCTGTTTATGAATAAAAAATTTTGCAGTAAGAATAAAGAAGTTAACTACATATTCCAATGTTTTATTATTTTCGTTATCATAATAACAAACAATGTCTTTTAGCATGAAGGAATATGTAATATTAGAATTTGAAAATAAGTAAGATGCTAAATCTTCCCAGAAGATTTAGAACTCAACCTCCATAACAATTTAAGGAAAAAAAAAAAACAAAAAGAGAGAAAGAAAAACTAATACTGTACAGTCGTGAACGCTAGAGAGATTTGCTGACTGAAATCTCCTAAAATGAGGTAGTGATTAACAACATAAATGAGCCAAAAAAAGAACACTTTGAGGGTGGAACCAGTTCAGCCCAAACATATTGAGTATAGCCTCTTCAACAGAACATAGGCTACATTTTCCATTTAGGAAAACGAATTAAATCAGAACTTAGATGGTTTATAAAAAAATAAGGCAAACGCATGACGCTTTGGAGGAAACGATCTAGAGAGTTAAATTGCAATTGAAGGATTGATCTGTCAGTGACATCAATTAGGCAACACTAGGGTGATTCAGAAAAGTCCACCTTTTTTCCGTTAATGAAAGCAAAAGGACCGCGGAAAGATGCTTTTTTTCCTTCTTCCCTCGCTTTTTTTTTTACCATGGGCCGAAGTCTCTCCCTCGCGGCTTTGTCCTCCGGTGACAGGGCCTCCGCAATACGAAGTTTGTTATCGTGAAGAAACTTCGACCCCCTCGCTTCTTTCCACACAGCATCTCGCAACCAACGCAGTGCAAATAAAGCTATGATAGCTCTATGAGATCCGTCTTGTCGCCGCTGTCCGAGTCTGTGAACGATGTCAACGCCTCCTTTCAAGGAGTCGCGGAGTTTGGGTGCTACATTTCCAAAGATTTCGGTCACCACTTGTTTGATATTTTCTCCGTCCTCTTCTCTCACTCCATGTATTTTCAGCGACCATTTTCTACTGTAGCGTTGACAGTCAGCAACAGTGGATTTCAAAATTTTATTTTCCGTTTTCAAATCTTTGATCTCACGTTCCATGTGACATAATGCGTCTTTGTGTTGGCTAACATCCACGGAGAGTTGTTGAACGGTAATGGCTAGCAACTCAATTTGTTTAGAAGTTGATTCAGTCATTTTTTCAATAGCTGAAATTTTCCGGTAGGTCTCATCTTGCTTTTCGGAAAGTGCACGAATGGCTGCCAGCACCTCACCTGAGTTTTCTCGGCTTTCCCGTTTTGATTTCTTGGACGGGGGTTTCACAGGAGTATCGGTGATTTGATGTGTTGAGACGTCCGTTGCTAACTCTGACTTTGACTTATACCAATTAAGATCTTTGTGTTGTAATGCATGGAGGGTTAGATGGTAAAGACAAGGCTGCAGCAGTTCACAAATGTGGTTGCAGGTGTGCTTTTGCTCATGGAAATTGAGAACCCAGTCGGAATCTGTGAAATTAAGAGCAATACGGTTCCACCTGCGCTGGACCTGAACATTCACAGACCCCAAACCCTCCTTTGGCGAGTATGCACAACTGCATACAGTATATTTTAAAAATCCTAAACAGAAATGTACAAAACAGAAATTGTCTGCTTGGGAACATACCAATTAAATGATACCAATTTAAAATACCTTCCTACACTTGGATTTTCCCCATATTGGTGGGCCTGGCATGCACACCCATGTATCCCTTTAAAGGGATAATTCACTTTCTGGGGTTTCTTGAAATTACTTCATTGTACACTAAAATGTAATGTACATCTCTGCTGGTGTAGGCAACCTTGGTTCTGATGTGCCAGAAGTATTCCTGTTTTTTTTTTTTTTTTTTGTTCCATCAAGCCTATAACTACATAATAGTATTAATCATTAGGCCTAATGAATGCAGGTGGGTTTGTGCTGGAGGTTCTCGGGCATATTCAGGGTCCACCAGCCTCTTGTGATCAAGTCCTGAGGGAATAACAGACAGTAATATCAGGAGCAGGGTTGCCTGTGTTTACTCATTTCTTTATGCCCATTGTTTCATAAGATTCTGATGACCTTCAGGCTTTACAGTACCAGGCACAGTGGCAACAACAGAGAAGGGATAACACCTCAGAAAGTTCCAGGAAAGCTTATACATTTGATATTTTCTACTGAATATTACTCAGTTAAAAGATAAAGAAATTATAAAAAGCACAAGGTTGTCAGGTGGCTAGTAAAACTTTACCCTGCTGACAAATTCAGCTCAACCCAGCCTAAGGTGGAATCCATCTGATGTAATCACAAATCCTACGTTAATTTTCCAGGCTGTAAAAATTTTATTAATACGTTACTTAAAAAAAAAAAAAAAAAAACATTGGAATAAAACCAATTTGAATTTGAATCTTGGCTCTAGAAGGCTTGTTATTGGTAGTGAATTAAAAGCTTTATGTCTGGATGTATTAGGGTGCTTTCTACACCTTTTGTTGCCAGTGGCACTGCCACTGTGTAGTTGTCTCCTATGCATTTTTTCCTTTCACTTTCATTTCTCTGTAAACGAGTAGGTGGCGTTCTGTGTCCGTTACAGTTTGTATTTACAATTGAAAAAATCCTTTTCGGCTTTGCGCCACATTTTTTCAACTGTAAATACAAGCTGTGACGGACACAGAACACCTCCTATTCACAGGATGGTTTTTCTGTTAGGCACGATGATAGGTCCCAGTTCCCTAGGGCAAATTAAAAATAATACTGGTTAAAAAAAATATGGATTGAAAAATAAATAAATAAAAGCCAAAGCCACACAAACAGCTCCATAAAACAGTAGTACTTTTTTAGTACAAGGTGTGCTGCGCACGTCAGCCTCGTTCATCAGTATATGACAGGATATGATGGCTTAAAACTTTTCTCTAACCCTGCCAAACATTGCCTACAGTATTTCACAAGTGGGGTCATTTAGAGGAATATCAAATGAAGCATGTGACTGAGTGTGTTGCACAAGCTTACCTCAGTTATAGATATGTTAATTATTTAACCGCACGTTGGCACCGACAAGCAGGAAGAAAGCCGCTGCCACAGGAAACCAGTTAGGTTTGTCAATTTAAATCTCGTAAAACAGTTCACAGGAAACAGAAACTTAAAAAAAAAAAACCGAGAACCAACTTGTTTTCAGAGGAAGTGTGGGGTCCGTTTTGCACACCTTCTATGGAAATGCTTGCACCAGGCCTAGGCTACTCGCTAAAATTGCCTACTTGGGGAGAGCTGGCTATATGATAGTATTGCTATTGAGTAGCCTATTTTTGTGCATCAATTGCATTGATACTCAAGGAAAATCAGGGGAAGATTCCGCCACTGCCTAGTGATTAAAACGGATTTTTCTAAATCGCATTTATCATTTAATCTCCTTAACACAATGCGAAGAAGCTGTGTGTCCCTTTCCAATTGCTTCAGATCGTTTGCATACTTGTTAATCACTGAAAATTAATTAAAACAGTTCGAGATCGATGATTAGTTTAAATGAAAGTTTTGCGCATCACCAATTTTCAGCTCACCAGTCGCCGCTGGTTTTATTTTGTTTCAATTCTACAGTTTAAGAAAGATGGATAAAGGAGGAAGAAAGGGAGGACAAAAGAGGAGGATGGCCGATAATTTTCGTGGGTTAAAAAAATCTCAGCATTAATGACACTCAGTAAACTTGAAATATTTTATGTAAAAGCTTGCATCAATAATATACACAGGGTTCATACACTTTTTCACCAATGATTTTCAATGACTTTTCCATGACTTCTCCACAACCTTTAACTGAATTTCCATGACCAAAACAAATGACTTTCTCAGCGGGACGATTTAAAATTATTTATTGTAACTAAGTAAATTTAGGTCTGCATCTGAAACATATGGTGCCTCTCTAAAACAAATAAACACCAGACAGATACATTCTCTCATTTTAATTCGAATAGTTTAACATTTTTGTCAATGTCTCAAACAGGGCTCGAAATTGCGACCATTTTGGTCGCATATGCTCCCAAAATTTAATCTGTGCAACCTCGAAATATAATTGGGAGCATTTGTGCGAGTGCAAAGCAGCATGGCGAAGCAGCACGACGCGGCGCGTAGGGTGTCTCCACTGGTTCCGTTTGTGTCGCGCAAAGGCTTGCGTAAAAGCTATATATTCCTAGTAGCTCTCGCAGTCTGCAGTGGGCTTACATCGTGTATTTCACGTTTGTTCACGACTGTTGATTATGGGTTAAGTGAATACTTTGGTGAGAGACCTTTTTCAGTTTGTTAATTTGGTAATATTTCGTTAACTCGTAAATACGTGAGAAAGTAAACGCTTTCAAGAATTACCATAAACTTAAATCGCAACGTAGCCTGCATAACAATCAATCTCAAACTGTATTAATTTATTTGCTTGGTTAACAAGCGTGCCAATTTCATGAAGAATATGTAATGATCATAATAATAATAAATAATCCGTAATCAACCATTGGGAATTCCCGTGTTGTCTTGTCATTCACGTCAAAACATTTATAGGATCATATTTAGTAAAATCAGCTAATCATGAAAAAGACAGTAACAGTTTAATCTTGAAGAGATATGAACACCACAACGCCATGAACACCGGAAGCTTTGAAGTACAAGTGCGATAGGCTACGTCTTTCTGTGGTGTATTTTCAAATTTACCCCACCCCTTCCGCAAAATAAGACAGCGAAACTAAGTTTGCCTTTTCCCCAGGTTCCAGTTATTTATTTATTTATTTTTACAAAACGAAAAGGCTTGTATTTTTTTTTTTTTTTTTTGGTGCTTATAAAATATCTGGGAGGTAACTAGGGACACACCCCCAGTAATATAAGGATGAAATATAAATCAGAGCATGTATACCTAGCATTTTAGAGCATATTTCTGTGTATAAACAGGCCATCGTGACGCGCGACAAGCCGAAAAAATAGAACTGAAGCGAAAAACTACGCTTCAGTTCGCTTGTGTCGCGCGAGCTTCGCAGCCGGTACGCGACGCGTTCGCATCTGGTGGAGACGACGTCGCCCGCTGCCGTTGTAATAACAGTACTTCAACTACGCTTCAGTTACGCGCGTAATACGCGCGTAGTGCGCTCGCGGCCGATACGCGTGCGGTGGGTGCCCGGCTTTACGCGACGCGTGCGGTGGGTGCCCGGCGTAAAGCGTAGTTTTTCGCTTCAGTTCTATTTTTTCGGCTTGTCGCGCGTCACGATGGCCTGTTTATACACAGAAATATGCTCTGAAATGCTAGGTATACATGCTCTGATTTATATTTCATCCTTATATTACTGGGGGTGTGTCCCTAGTTACCTCCCAGATATTTTATAAGCACCAAAAAAAAATACAAGCCTTTTCGTTTTGTAAAAATAAATAAATAAATAACTGGAACCTGGGGAAAAGGCAAACTTAGTTTCGCTGTCTTATTTTGCGGAGGGGGTGGGGTAAATTTGAAAATACACCACAGAAAGACGTAGCCTATCGCACTTGTACTTGAAAGCTTCCGGTGTTCATGGCGTTGTGGTGTTCATATCTCTTCAAGATTAAACTGTTACTGTCTTTTTCATGATTAGCTGATTTTACTAAATATAATCCTATAAATGTTTTGACGTGAATGACAAGACAACACGGGAATTCCCAATGGTTGATTACGGATTATTTATTATTATTATGATCATTACATATTCTTCATGAAATTGGCACGCTTGTTAACCAAGCAAATAAATTAATACAGTTTGAGATTGATTGTTATGCAGGCTACGTTGCGATTTAAGTTTATGGTAATTCTTGAAAGCGTTTACTTTCTCACGTATTTACAAGTTAACGAAATATTACCAAATTAACAAACTGAAAAAGGTCTCTCACCAAAGTATTCACTTAACCCATAATCAACAGTCCTGAACAAACATGAAATACACGATGTAATCCCACTGTAGACTGCGAGAGCTACTAGGAATATATAGCTTTTACGCAAGCCTTTGCGCGACACAAACGGAACCAGTGGAGACACCCTACGCGCCGCGTCGTGCTGCTTCGCCGTGCTGCTTACGCGACGCTTACGCGACGCGTGCGGTGGGTGCCCGGCGTAAGTGTTCTGGTGCAAACTTTTTTTTCCTTTTTCTTTTTCCAGTCGAACGTCTCTTTTGTACATTCGCTAGTTAGTACACTCAGTATGTGCCTTGTGAGCTGACGGTGACCCTTCTAACCAATCGTGAGCTTGACGTTCTTACCTTTAATGCTGATTTTAAATAGGTTAATATTAGCCTTCAATCACTCCCTTTCGCTGCACTCCACTGTCACGCGACACAGAGAGCTAACGCGTTAACTAATGTTACCTGAAGACAAAAGTTTGTTCAATTTATTAGCGTTATCGAAATCCGAAAAGTTGAAGCGAACGATTACGGCATTTTTTTTGAAACGTTAACGTAGTGTTTTGTATAGCGACCTGGTTGAAACAGCTCATTTCTCCGCTGCAGTTTACTGGCGGTTGATTCAATTAGCGGTATTAATGTGACGAGTAGCGCTTCGTCGTTTGAATGCATAACAAGCAATTGCTTGAAGAGTCGACACATTTTAGGCCTGACAGTTTAACTGTTACTGTCAGGACCAAACGGCGAAAACCAGACTTCGTTTTTGAAGCTCATTTCCTGGTGTTGTAGTTCCTGGTTGCTCACTAGCGCCACTACGGATGGCTCCAGTATAGGTGTTTTCATATCCGGTTTCCATGTAAGTCTACG
Source organism: Anguilla rostrata (assembly GCF_018555375.3). Lineage (NCBI taxonomy): Eukaryota > Metazoa > Chordata > Actinopteri > Anguilliformes > Anguillidae > Anguilla > Anguilla rostrata. The sequence continues at coordinate 74,160,440 of NC_057933.1, read as the reverse complement.
GTACAAATGCGATCAAAATACAAAGTCAATAATTTTTTCTCACAAGAACAAATAGTCATAATAGGTGTATTTTATTGGTCTTATGACTGTCCATGGGTCGATTTCATGATTTATTGCGTCATTTGGGCACAGTGCCAATATTTGTTCTGGACCAATGAGGTACAACCTGCGTCACTTCCGGATTACTGCGGAGGACTGAGCTACAGTAGGGGCTACAGTCTATGGTCACTGGGGTGGGCGGTGGCGCCTCTTGGCCTTGACATTGCGGCTCCGGCCACGGTCCGCCTGTGCTAAGTCTGAAAATGCAGGCATCCCATTTCGTGGTGATTTCATTATGGCATGTGCTATTTACAGCTGCACTAGACGACCATAAAATAATCCTCCTCTTAAGTTTTTCGGTAGCCGGGTCATTTTTACTATTTCCTTTAGCCTACTTAAACAAATAATTACTTGGCAGAAAGCGTAATCAGCTTGCTATATTTGGTAGTCCAGTAGTAGCCTATGCTAAAACAGTTCGCAACTTCGGCTACCAAGCCATTTGACTAACTAGCTAACCTTAACCAGTAAACATTCAATCTGTCAGACGTGTTTGGCGGCTTGTCAGTCGTGTACATTCCGTAAATGTCTACCTGAGCCATGCTTCACGCATGTGACAAAACTACTATCCCGATTTTGGGATAGACACTTTTTCAGTTTCACGAAGCGAATTAAGAGTCTCAAGGTTCATTTGCTGAATATAGAACACACGATGAAATCACACACACAGAATTTAACGAAATTAACCATCTTGGCATTTAGAAAGGAACATGTTTTTAGCATTTAAGAGACCGACAAGCTAGGCATTTAAGACAGTGGTTCTCAGAATCGGTTCTGGGGGTTCCTTGCGTATATTGGCTTTTCTCCATTGGTTTTGATGATTTACAAGAAAAAAATAATAGCCTAATAATAATTAGAAATTCAACGTAGGCTACATTATTTTTGTCTTCATGCACCAGGTGGAAAACTTGCTGTACAAAGTGCGTTGTCATATTTACACGCCTGCAGATCAGTTATTAAAATACTTGGTAGATTTGTTAATCACCACTGACAGTGTTAATTTTTATTCGGTAGAAAGTGATTTGCGAACGATCGGTCAGCTAGCGTCACCCAGCAAGTGAACACCACAAACGGCGATGAAGTAGCTAGTAGCAGTTACTGGCTCATTAACTGACTGTGGCGAAAACCTACGACGATAACTTGCTCGGTTAACAGCAGATCTACCAGACAGTTATACGAAAATTAGCCTAGTCAAATCACCAGTAGCCTACACATCTCTGATTGATTGACCATCAGTGTAGTCAATGTTCTTCCCCTGTGGTTCATATTGCTAATGCGGGAGCTAACCACGGATAGCCTACCTAGCTCACTGGAAAGCTGATATGCTAGCTAAGCATATTCGTTTTGCTGAGAAACATAACATTACATTACATTACATTACAGGCATTTAGCAGACGCTCTTATCCAGAGCGACTTACACAACTTTTTTTTTTACATAGCACTTTACATTGTATCCATTTATACAGCTGGATATATACTGAAGCAATGCAGGTTAAGTACCTTGCTCAAGGGTACAACGGCAGTGTCCTTACCCGGGAATCGAACCTGCAACCTTTCGGTTACAAGCGCAGTTCCTTACCCACTGTGCCACACTCCGTCCACATAAACATAAATTGAAGATAACTGAACATAGCCTAATTGTATTTTTAATGTCATACATATAACGTGATTACATGACACAGTACAGTCACGGATGGAAATTAAACTCCGTAAACATCTGATAATATATTTTGAAACATAACGGCAGACAGTCAGTTAGCCTCGTTCAGGTTGATGGGCTTTTCCGCACCGGACTGTCAATCAAATTGTAAAAATCACAAGACCGCTTAACTCTATGGTTTTGGCTCCAAATCGAGAAAATGGCCGCGCCCGCCATTGAGCTTCAAAACGTGTTTTAGAGACCCACGGAGAGTCAATGGGTGACGTCACAGTAGCTTTGTCCATATTTTTTACAGTCTCTGGTCAGGAATCGTGGGGAGTACGGACCCAAAAGCAGTGGGACAAAACTCACAACTCCAAAATGGGAGGAGAACAAAAGATTTTACTAACAAAAAAGGCAAACAAGCAGGGAACAGAAAAGGCCACGATGGGCAAAAACACAAACTCAAAAAATATCTAATAAAACAGAAAACAAGAGGAACTCAAAAACACGGACAGGGCAGAACACAGGCAGGCAGAGTACAAGGGCAGGTACATAAGGTCAGAGCAAACACAAGTAGGAAACAAACACAAGGAACCAGCACCCGAGTCAAGGGGACAAAGAACTTAAATAGACAGGGGGTAACAAGACACAGGTGAACTCAAAAAACAATCAAACCAGAAAAAAAGGGGATAACAAGACACAGGTGGGAACAATGATAGAATAACGAGACAACAATAATACAATTAACAGGGGGGAGCAGGACACAAAACAGAAGTGCCGACAAGGGAAACACAGACAGGAAAACACAGAACCCCCCCCCCCCCAAGGGACGGCTCCTGACGTCCCAGGAGGCCGACCCGGGGAGGGAGTGAACAGAGGGTGGGAGCTGGAGACAGGACTCGGGACTGGGACGAGACGAGACCGGACTCGGGACTGGGACAGGACAGAGGGGGAAACTCGGGACTCGGGACTGGACTCGGACGGGGGGACGGGACTCGGGACTGGACTCGGACGGGGGGACGGGACTCGGACGGGAACACCGGGAGACCTACAAGGACAGACAAAGGGACAAGCAGGCGGGGAGACACACAGCAAGACCTATAGACACACTAAGGGACAGACAGAGAGGGAAGGAGAGGGGTGAACTATGACACACAACCTGACACACGGGGAGACATGACAAGAAACACGCAGACTGACACACCGACAGACAGGCAGACAGGCGGGAGAACAGATTGGCCGACAGGCCGACGGCCTGGGGGGCAGACAGACAGGCTAACAAACTGGCTGACACACATGCGGACAGACAGGCAGGCGGGCAGACAACTAGACAAGGGGGCAGGTGCACAGGTAAACACACGGTGGGGAACATGGAGCACGAACGCTAGGGGGAGCACGAACGCTAGGGGGAAAGGCAGGTGGCTTCGCCTGCGGAACAGCGGCCAGAGCAGGCCGCCGCGGCCCCTGCGGGACAACAGATGGAGCAGGCGGCCTCTCCGGGGCTCTGGACGGCTCTGGAGGCCCCCCTGGGACTCGAGGCAGCTCCGGAAACCTGCCCGGGGCTCGAGGCGCAAGCAAAGCACAAAATTTGGGTGTAGCAGGCGGAAGTGGCCCCTGCGGAACGAGGGTCAGAGCAGGCGGCCCCCGCAGAACGGAGGTCGGAGCAGGCGGCCCCTCCGGGACTTGGGGCGAAGCAGGCAGACCCTCCGGGGCTCGAGGCGGGGCAGGCGGACCCTCTGGGGTTGAAGGCGGCTTTGGAGGCCCCTCCGGGGCTTGAGGTGGCTCCGGAGGCCCCTCTGGGGCTCGAGGCCTCTCCGGGGCTCCGGAGGCCTCTCCAGGGCTCGAGGCGCGGGCGAAGCATGAACAATGGGTGGAGCAGGCGGCAGTGGCTATATTTTAGCTATATTTCCATTACTTTTCCAAAACTTTTCAAAAAATATTATTTTCCATAACTTTTCCAGGGCCTTCAATGACTTTTCTAGGTTTTTTATGACCGTACGAACCCTGTAAAATGAAAAGAAGGAACAACGGCCACTTATTCAAAACAAACATATAAGCAAAACAAAAGGCACTGCTCAAGCTACATGCACAGAAGGCATCCACACCAAAACCAAGAAGCCACCCATATAAAAGCATGAACAAAACAATCTACATTACCGGATGGCTCTCAATGACTATATGCGGTAAGGTCAGTCAACGCTGGCCATGTCATCTCCAACCATGGCTGCACAATGATGGGTTTCACGGCCGCTTTCCTGAAGAGAAATGAAAACAAGCAATCATAAATTTAAATAGAATTTCCTTAAATATTTGCATTGGATATGTCCAATTCCCACCGTAATTTTGAAGGTCGTCTGAGCTGATTCTCCTCTGAAAGATGTGGTGTCCCTAGGCTACGTTCCCCATATCACAGGCCACTGCAAAGCTTTCGTAGAGTGGAGGCGGAGGACGACCTTTCATATGAAGCTTTGGCATGTGGCATGCATCGACCAGCAGGGGTCGCTAGGCAGAAATGAAACATGGACCGACTGAACCCTCCCTTAGCTCCATTTGCATCCATTTTCATGTGGAAGTGGCAACTCACCTTTGGAAGGACAGTTTAACCCAGAATACAATGTGTGTGTGTGTGTGTGTGTGTTTCTGTGTCTGTGTGTGTTTGCAGATGTGTGTGTGTGGTGTGTCTGTGTGTGTGTATGCAAATGTGTGTGAATGTGTGTGTGCATGTACATTCCTGGGCAAAAAAATGGCAAAATATTAAGCTTTTAATGGTCTTAACAACAAATCATTGGTCAGAAAATTAGCAAGAATTAAACAAATGGACTCCTGAGACCTCCTGTGCCACCATTTGCTCGTTTACTTTTGCTGCAGTGAACTGTTTGGGGAAAATCTAGAAACAGGGAAATTCACTTATATAGTCTTCTTGTACGCAAAGATAAAATCATGATAATGATTAAAATGTTTGAAGTAAAATTCAAACTAACACATGTCTGGGTATACAAAATTTTCCAAAAATATCTTCTGGGATGTTTTTTTTCCTTAAAAGATTAGTCATTATTTGGTTATCTGCCACACCTGATGCAGCCCATCAAGGGCCTGATAACAAGCTCATAAATGGAACCAGGATTGATAGAGCAGGGAGAGATCTACAGTATGCAGTGTTGTGAGTCCCACGGTAAGCGAGCGAGAAAATCTGCTCCAAAAAAAGCAAAATATCATGCAGGGGCTGCTGTCATAGTTGGTCTTCGTCAGGCCAACTGTAGCTATTCTGAAATTTACAAGACCCTAAAGGCAGAGGAAATCGCTATTTCTCTATCAGCTATTAAGAGAATAGGTCACCGCCTTGAAACAACAGGTAATGTTGCCAGAAAGCAAGGATCTGGAAGGCCCAAAGCCTCATCGTGCAGGGATGACCACATGCTGAAATTTACAGTTCTCAAAGACAGGAGAAAAAAAACTCAGCAGAATTCAAGACCTCAGAAAACAACAACATCTAATGCAGGTTTTGTGTCTAGATGTGTTTTTGGTCATTTGTATTTGTCCTAATATTGTAGCTTGTTCTTCTGCCTAGTTGGCTTGTCAGAGGTTAGGTCAGAATAGTGTTCACTGTGTGAACTAAACTGTGTTCTTGGCTAGAAACAGCTGTACAAAATAAGTATTGTATCTTATTGAACCTGTGTTTTGTAGTTGTCCATGACCATGAAATGCACTTTTGTATGTTGCTTTGGATAAAAGCTTCTGCCAAATAATTTTAATGTAATGTAATGTGTTAAAAAGTCATTGCTGCCTCAGAAAAACATCAAAGACAGAATGAAGTGTTTGGCAGAATATGGAAAGTTTGATTCAGAGTGGTTCAGCAGAGTTGTGTGGAATGATGAATCACGATTTGAGTTGCATGGTGATGCTCCAGAGAGGTGTCTTCGAAGTTCTGGTGAGAAATACAATAGTGAATGCATCTCTACCACAGTTAAGCATGGAGGAAGAGGTGTCATGGTGTGGGGAGCCTTTTCAGCTGCTGGTAATGGTGAGCTGCTTTACTGTGAAAAGTCAGTTAATGCTTCGGAATACAGAAAGGCTTGCTTCCCGCAATTGAAAAGTTGTTTTCTAAAGAGGAATGATCAGATTTCAGATTTTCAACAAGACAATGCTCCTGCCCACACTGCAAAGACCACCAAAAAGTGGCTTGAGAACAAGTCCATCAGGCTCATGTTTTGGCCTGGTCAGAGTCCGGATTTGAACCCTATAGAGAATATTTGGTTTCACATTACACACAAACTAACCGGGAAACATTTTTCAACTACTCATCAACTGTTTGAAGCCATCAACATTGAATGGAACTCTTCTTTCTGTAAAAAGCTATTCGCAAGTTTACCCACAAGGCTTAAACATTTAAAGAAATCAAAGGGAAACGCTATCGCATGCTAAGTTACTTCATCTATTTGTTTAATTCTTGCTAATTTTCTGACCAATGATTTGTTGTTAAGACCATTAAAAGCTTAATAGTTTGCCATTTTGGGCTTGACCCATTTTTTTGCCCAGGAGTGTACATGTATTTATTATTAAAACTAATGGATATATCGCCTTAAATGAATCCACCCCTCCTAGCTACAGCTATACTCACGTTCCCCGTCTGATGGGTCGTGGCGGTGGTGTTACTGCTGTATATAATTCAAATCTATAGGTGGTAGAGCCTTCTCCTATTGTGCTCCCCTCCTGTGGAACAAGTTGCCTGCCCATGTTCGGGGCACAGACACTATCACCTTATTTAAAGCTAGGCTCAAAACATATCTTTTTAGTCTCTCCTATATTTGAAGGGCAGGAGTGGGTGGCGGGCATAGCTATAGAGTCTCTGGTGGACTGAGCGGCTAGTGCTGTCACTGGATCATCATTGGTAGTGCTTTGTTAAGCTGAACCGGTCATGGTCTGGTGATGACTGTCTCAAGCCTGCCCTCATGGCTGCGTTGGCCCCTGCCTCTGTTTCCCTTAGTTATGCTGCCATAGCCTTAGTCTGCTGGGGTTTTCTTTATTGCATGCAGGCACCTCTGTCTCTTCTGCTCTGCTTGCTTTTATTTGACAACACAATGAAAAAGCACTAAAATCATTTAGGAAAGAGACAACAGTATCTGGAAGAAATGACTTGCTCTTTTCACTCACAAAACCATAAATGTTCTTTATTTAGCATGATGTTTGTGTTGCATTGACTCAATGTTCTGTCTGTTTTTGACATACTTTCAAATTATAGTATCTTCAAGAGAATGTACTGTATAATAGAATATGCTACCTATCAGGTAGCATAAATTAATTTACTCTTGAATTATTATTTTGTCTGTTTTTGAATCTGAATCAAGCACATGCATCATGTATATCATTCCCAGATATCGTGGTTGTATACTATCTTCTCTATGTGACTTTGTGGTCAAAAAGGGCTGTGAACTGATATTCAAGATTGCAAGAAAACAATACAAATATAATACTTAATCACCCCCCTGTCCTTCTACAAAACTAATATACACCAATGCCAAAGGGGGAAGATTCCCTATAATTCCACCTCAGTGCTCTCTACATGCATTCAGATTTTCCATATTATTTCCATACAGACACTAGAATAACATCACAGAGCCTCTCCATACAAATGAGAGTTAACCACATCTTTGCCAGTAAAAGTTTGGCCATAGGATTTCATTTTAACTGAAAATTGTGAGGTACCCATGATGCCACACATCAAGGTCTGTTTTGCAATGATTGTACAGTATGATGTAACCAGTACTGCAATGGAAGTTCCTACCTGGAAAAAATAGTGCTTCTAATCTAAAGCACTGCAGACCTGCTTCTTCCATCCTCCCTTTTTAGTAGCGCTATCCCTCCTACACCCTAGTGGTATGGGCTGCGGTGCCCACAGAATGGTAATTAAGCAAATATCCACAATTTATTTTAAAATGGGCCACAAACACGCTGAAAATGTGAGGTCGGTGCCTGCAGTAGACTCCTTTCTGGCCAAAAACGCCACTTGTTCTCTTATCAGCTCAGCTCCCTTATTATTTAATTCATATTCCATATCAAAATTCTGGATACCACTCCTCCTGCATCTTTTCAGCAAAACTTACCAAGTTTGGCTAAAAGTTCACCTAGGTTTTTGCTTTTTGCAAAAACAGCACTGACATATTTTTAGATGTTTACAATTTCACATCCAATGATTTCCCATTGATCAACACATTCAGAATGTGAAAACACACTTGCAGATGCAATCTACAGTCAGTCGCCGCTGCTGCCATAGGTTCAGACCATCACTCTCTCTCTCTTTTGTGAGGCTTTTAATGGATAAATTATTTGCCAATAGGTGTGTGATGTTCACAGCAGTAATGTTAGCAACAGTAAAGTGCATTCAACCCAAACTAGTCATGGTTCCATATTCCGTTTGCTACTCGGCGTCGTGGTTTGTGCTAATCGAAGCCTTCATGCTAATCGGCTACTCAGTATCCCTGTTGAGGAAACTGAGTACTGTTTCAGGTAACTGAGTGTGGTAATCTTCAGAACCGCCTGAGAGCGCTCCGAGATTCCCTTTGATTGCTACTGATAGTTTACACCTGATTGAGAGAGCTTATATACGCTCGCGTGAGATCTGTTCTTCTCTTTAGTGTCTACTCGCGTTACACGAAAGCCGGTAACAGTGAAAAGTCTAGAGAAAAGTGTGGTAAGGAAAAAGGTATAGTATTTTGAATATAGCTTTTTGTTTTGACTAGTAGTAAGACTTTGGTCCTACTAGTCACTTAGCTTTATTCCTTATTTTCCTTAATACACCTTTTTTGCCTTCCTCTTTACGAGGCACCTTTTATTTTGCTTTTCTCCAGACTGCACTGCAGTAAATTCTACTCACTCCTTACACCTTAGATTTGTTCTCCTGCTGGGACATTTACTTTGTGTGTATACTTTGTGGATATTCTCCCTAAGGAGTTGAGTCATTTCTTTTAGTTACCCCCTCCTTAAGTCTCTTACCGAGACCTAGTGGTTTCCACTTTGGTGGTTAACTTAAAGATACCCCCTTTTGAATTCACTGTAGTTGCGTGTGGTCGTTAGCACTTCCCCACCCTCACAAACTTATATTCGTTTTCAGTCATAATTCCTGCCAGCTAATGCACATATTTCAATACTGAATATAATGTTAATTCTTTTAATATATTGATCCTAAAACCATGTTAAAATTGAATCACTTCTCTTATTTGTTCAAAATGTGTGGTTTTGAGTGAAGGAAATGTGTTTTTGTGGTGTAGATTATGTGTTCAAAGCATCGTCCAAAATGAACAATTTGGAGTGGTTTGGGGACATCTTGGAAAAAACCCTTACGAAATTGCACTGCTTTTAGTTATCGACACAATTGTTTTTGCAGTGGTGGAATAGAGGTTGGGGTGAATTTTGTATAATTATTTTAACACAAGCTCATGTGAATTATGTGAAATAAACAGTGGAGTTGCATTTTATGTACATTTTGTGCATACCATGAATGAATATTCACATATTTCCTAAATTTCATACATAGTCTTGATGCCACACGTGCCCTTCAAATAATGCTGGAAGCTCTCTACTGTGTGTTGCCACAAAGCTGTAAGGTTTTATTTAAAAGAAGTACACACAGTGGCATTTTTTACTAAATCTTTTATACATGCTTCGGGAGAAATGGTTAACTACAGGAAACTGTGGTCATTGCAGAAGTTCCTGGTGCTTTTGAATGTCTTTTTGTATCTTTTAGTATTTCGTTTTGATGCTAGACTTTTGATTGGCATTGGAGTCTGCTATTAGCATTTGTCAGCAAAAGGATCGGGGGGGATGGAGGAGGGGGTTGGGGGCGCGATGCCTAGGAAGTTGTTATCTCTACATGGTGATACCAAATATGCTTTAATGAAAGCTGTGAATCTGTGCTTTAGTAGAATGTGCATTGTTTTAATGAAAACCTACAATTGTGGAGTACACATCCAAATCAAGAAAAATATGCCTATACGAAGCTCTCCGTATTGAAACAATTACAATACCAAATTTTGCAAACTAAATAGATATCTCTGTTGCTGAAGACACACATACTGTCATGGTTCTGTCTTTTTGTTTCTCTTTTTCCTTTTTTGGGCCACCAGATGGCGGTAGTTTTGTTCCTTTTCCCTGTTTAATTGTTTTATTGCTTCCAATTATTCCCAGGGCTAGAGCGACCGACATCGAGGCAAAGTGCTGGCTAAGGCTTAACATAAGTTTTCTAAAATTGTTATTCATGTCGGTGCTAACGATATCTGGTTGAAGCAATCGGAAATCACCAAAGATAATTTTAAATCGGTGTGTGAATTGGTGAAGCAGATGTCTGGGTCAGTTATTTGCTCCTGGCCCCATTCCCATTCCCTCTCGACGTGGTGACGAAATCTACAGCAGATTGACATCACTAAATCGCTGGTTGTCTGTTTTGTGTCCTGCGAATGGTGTTGGCTTTATAGACCACTGGAATATTTTCTGCGGGAGGACTGGTCTTTTGAAAACAGATGGTATTCACCCCTCATGGGAGGGTGCCGCTCTTATCTCTAGTAATTTACCATATAGTCTTAGAAATTCAATTTCCTGACACACCAGAACCAAGGCCAGGCAACAGACCTACTGTCTTACGCAGATTTTGGCTTGTTCCCAAAAACTGCTGCCCAGGTTACATGCTATTGAGATAGTGTCTGTCCCTCGACCAAAATTAAACCTTGCTAAGAAGCCCATTAAGGGTGTTTGTATAGCTAATCTGCTTGTTCTTCTATTAATAATGCGGCTGACCAAACTCAGCTAAAAACCCAGCTAAAAATTGGATTCATTAATATCAAATCACTAGCTCCTAAGGCAACTCTTGTAAATTAATTAATTACTGATCTTGGTTGAAATCCTATGTGTAACTTAACCCTCCTGTTCTGTTCATTTTTCAGGTACAGCAAAAATGTTCCCGGGTCAATGTGACCGATGTCCCGATGTTTAAACATCCAAAAGTTGTCAGAAACCAAAAAATCCTAATGAACATTGTTTGGGTACCTAATTACTAACAATTCCATCAAAATTTAGTGCAATGGTGTTATTCACCTCTCACAGATCATGGTTTCATTAGGATAATTCACTCATTTTTCATAAAAAATACATGTTCAAACTCATTTTTCTGTATATTGGAAAAACCTAGATATAAAATAGACTAGTTTTATATAACATTTAATTTTAAATTTGTTTTACATTTTTAAACATTTTTTTTTCATGGGGTGATGTTGCTAAATAGAGATGAGACGCCTCTTCTGTTCAGGGTCAAATTGACCCGTTCACTTAAAATCAAGCCAAATAAGTCATAAGGATTTTTATTGAAAGTAATCTTTATTTATGCAATGTTTAGAATTTTTAGAGCCAGAAATGAACAAAAATGAACAAGAAATGAGCAATATGAATGAGGCGTGTGTGTGTGTGTGCGTGTGTATCTGTGTATCTACACAGCACATGAGGGACAAGTCGTCACGGTATGCTTTGTGCAAATGAATTTTTCCACTTCCTTCTTCCCCCAGCAGCAACCTAGAAATATGAGGGAGATGATTACTATGTCATTTTGCATATCCCAATCCCCTGACACACACATGCACGCGCGCACGCACGCACACACACACACACACACACACACACACACACACACACACACACACTTACTTACCTCAGGCACTGGTGTACTAGGTGCAGCCCTCTCCTGGATCTCCCTCACTGTGGCTGCAGTGGCTGGGGTCCTTGTGCTGCCTCCGTTGTATATGCGGTACCACGAGTGCCTTCCCCAGCTTCTCGTGAAAGATGTGCATCTTGTACAGCTTTGACACATTCCACTCAGGAAAAATCTCCGTCCAGATGATGAACACATTGTAGGCCGATACATCAATTATTTTATAAAAGATGCCTAAAGGCCAGCGCGCAGTCATTCGCTTGGTGCTGTAGGATTACTCGTTACTTTGTCCAAGTTGTTCCACCCCCCCTTCGGTGGCATTGTAATCTAGGACCATGCTTGGTTTCTGCTCCTCTCTGGTGCTGATTACGGCATGTTTATGGAGAGTGCTCATGAGACACTAGGGCTGTGGTGTGAAGACGAACTTGGACTTGCAAATACATGAAATTAACCATTTTCATTTAAAATGTTGATTACACTAATTAAGGCCAGTAGAAGAAGTATTTTTCCTAGATTTTCAAACTTTAAAAAAGGTCAATTTGACCCGCAACATAACAGAAGGGTTAACTAATGTTTTTTTATCGAAAAAACTGAAACTTATCGAAAACTGAAAAGTTGAAGTGAACGATTACGGCTTTTTTTTTTTAAAAAACGTTAACGTAGTGTTTTGTATAGCAACCTGGTTGAAATAGCTAATTTCTCCGCTGCAGTTTACTGGCGGTTGATTTAATTAGCGGTATTAATGTGACGAGAAGCGCTTTGTCGTTTGAATGCATAACAAGCAATTGCTTGAAGAATCGACACATTTTAGGCCTGACAGTTTAACTGTTACTTGTAAACCGTACTGTTATATTGTCGTTTATCAATAAAAAATCTATTGCATATATTGCTGGTGCTCCTTACATTTTGGTGGGTGCTCCTAACTTTTTGAAGTTGGGAGCAACAGTGCTACGAAGTAAAAAAGTTAATTTCGAGCCCTGATATATTATTGAAGCTGCACTTCCCTGGCATATTGTCGGCACAGTAGGGCCTACGTTTACTAACTGCTACATTAGCAGAAGGGTGCCTGTTGGGCGTGCCCGTAAACAGACTGAGCCAGACCGAATTAACTTCTCTCACCACCAAAATACCGCGAAGGTTACGTGCAAATTTACGTTTTATTACTATACATACTATGTTTATGATTGGATTAATTAGTAATTATATTTGATGCAACTTTAGCTATATTTCCATTACTTTTCCAAACTTTTCAAAAAATATTATTTTCCATAACTTTTCCAGGGCCTGGAAATTGCATTTTAAATTTCAATGACTTTTCGAGGTTTTTCATGACCGTACGAACCCCGTATACATTCTTTTTAAAACATTGTTTTCCTTAATTACAATTATGTGCACAATACATTAAAGATGTACTATTACTAAACTATTTTGAGCTGAGACATTCATTGGTTTGTACCTTTTTTCACCCACCTTCCAGCGGTTCTCAGGGTCCACCCACCTCCCAAATCCCAATTTAGCCCTTGATGTCGTAAATGTTAGCTAACGGTAGCCCGTTTGCTCATTATGAGGTTGTCTGAGCTTTGGTCAGATGACATTTTATGGAATTTGAGCGAAGGGTCATCCAACTGTTTCACATTTCAGGCAATGCTATCTATCATGTGTTTCTATCTAATAACAGTAAAAATGCATCTGTAAATGAGCTTCTGTAGATGCATCGTAGAAACAATACAACAGTGCGTTGGCATTAAAAAGAAAATGTACTTTTGAATGCTTAAGTATTTTTAAAAGCAAGTACTCCAGTACTTTAACTCAAGTAAAAATTTGACTGAACAACTTTCACTTGCAGTGGAGTAATATTTGACCAGGGTTATCTGTACTTTGACTCAAGTAATGGGGTTGTGTACTTTGTCCACCACTGAAAATGTCCAACCGATTGAGACGTTAGTCAGTGCAAATGTTCATTAATGATCAAACTGTAAGGCGTAGGGTAGTTATTGGTAACTTGAGCAAGCGTCAGTACAAAAAGTCATGAATGATAAAACTGTAACACACTGATTAGCAAATTTCAGTTGAGAAAAGACAGATGTAGTTAGTTATTTACAAGAAAGAGTCTGTATTAAATATGTACTGAATTATCAATCTGTAACATTCTTTATTCATAATTCATTTATTCATATTCAACTGTCTGTACAGAAATGATCAAGTTCTAGCTAATCGTGCATTTGGACGGTCCTCGTCAACTCCTAAAGTCGGAAATTCATCACGTGACCAAAGCCGCGTTTCCACCAAAATTACCCGGAACTTTCAGTCCCAGGAACTACTTTACCTGGAACTAAAAGGTTCCTTCAGCCAATGGTTGTCTGCGTTTCCACCGGGGTCTAAAGTACCGCGAAGATTAGGCAAATTAGCCCACTGACGTTGTCGTCGGTCCATCTGTCATATGATTTCTTCTGTAACTCCATACTACCACCGAAGTAGCCTACATTATTTTCTAATAACCGGGACAGCCCGGAGGGGTTTATTCCACTTATATACAACGGGTTACCAACAATGACTATATATGGTTACTTTTGTATTTATTGATTTTCATATATCCTCTCAAACACATTCATTAACAGCAGAAAACATGCACACGTTGTAAACAATTTGCTGTTTTATTACTTTCTCGTCGTCAATTCCATATAGGCTAATCGCAAAACGACAAGAATAGAACGAAAACTCGGACTTGCGTGAAAATGTAAATTAGTAGTGGTACAGCCACCGTTTGCTTTCCTTCGAAGTTACTGCTAGCCGAGCAGCGAAGTGTGCCCTCCAGATGCGAACCATGCACCATAAATGAGTCCATAGTCTTCCTGGTCTTTTCGTGGAATTGAAAAATGGCAGTAAAATTGAGTAAAATTACAGCAGTCTGAAAAAGCTAAAGGGAAGATTACTATAATTAACCTGTTATTTTACCCGGATAAAAAGTGCGGACGGTGATTTCCAGTTTGCTTGTACTGTATCACCAATGTTAATTATGCAGAACTACCGCATAGCTCACATAACTGTATCAAACGTTTTGAGTCAATTACAACGGGCTAACAAAGAAAATCCGGAAGAAAATATTCAGCAACCGAATTAATCCGTTTGAATGTTTTGGTAGCCTACGTAATATGCTGTCCCAGCACGAATGCTTAGCATTTTATAAAACGAATACTAAAGCAAGAAAAGAACAGAAGAGCACACGTTATAATTCCAAGACGTTGACAGGCTATAACCAAAAGTAGGCTACTGCGCCGCATAACATACAAGTTTGATTTGAAGTTATTATGAAAATAAATTGGTTTGCCGCTGCATATTTTCAAACATGGCGGGTAATGGCGGAAAATAAATACAACACAAATGTATTGTACTACCCCCCGAACAGGAACGTTTTGGGGGGTAAAACAAAGCCCCCAGAACTAAATTTAGACCCTAGTTCCTGCGGTGGAAACGCACTGAGTTCCTCAAAAGGTTCCTAGTTCCGGGGTATAGTTCCTGCGGTGGAAACGCGGCTCAAGTCGTATTTACGAGGTGTTTGCGTTCGGGGGGTCATGGCAACTGGTAAATTGATCACATGAACAATACGTATGTCCGCTGGGGATGTAAAGGAGGTGGACCAATGAGATCACCCACTGTTGGTCAGATGATAAATCACTGAGAAACAGAATGATCTGAATGATCTTGAAAGATTGTGGTCAAAGAAAATGGAAATGGGATCTAGATTGAATTATCCTGGCACATCTTCATGGAGCAAAAAAAAACCCCCAAACAATCCTGATATTTGGCGAACAGAGACTTATACTTGTGTTAGTTTTGTTTCTGAATTTTCAAAATTAGGACTACAGCATGCTTCGTAGCACACAATGTCAAACTTTTCTCACTGTGCCTGTTGAAACCAGAGACTGTAAAAAATATGGACACAGCTACTGTGACGTCACCCATTGACTCTCCGTGGGTCTCTAAAACACGTTTTGAAGCTCAATGGCGGGCGCGGCCATTTTCTCGATTTGGAGCCAAAACCATAGAGTTAAGCGGTCTTGTGATTTTTACAATTTGATTGACAGTCCGGTGCGGAAAAGCCCCTCAACCTGAACGAGGCTAGCTGACTGTCTGCCGTTATGTTTTAAAATATATTATCAGATGTTTACGGGGTTTAATTTCCATCCGTGACTGTACTGTGTCATGTAATCACGTTATGTATGACATTAAAAATACAATTAGGCTATGTTCAGTTATCTTCAATTTATGTTTCTCAGCAAAACGAATATGCTTAGCTAGCATATCAGCTTGCCAGTGAGCTAGGTAGGCTGTCCGTGGTTAGCTCACGCGTTAGCAATATGAACCACAGGGGAAGAACATTGCCTACACTGATGGTCAATCAATCGGAGATGTGTAGGCTACTGGTGATTTGACTAGGCAAATTTTCGTATAACTGTCTGGTAGATCTGCTGTTAACCGAGCAAGTTATCGTCGTAGGTTTTCGCCAGTCAGATAATGAGCCTGCTACTACTAGCTACTCCATCGCCGTTTGTGGTGTTCACTTGCTGGGTGACACTAGCTGACCGATCGTTCGCAAATCACTTTCTACCGAACAAAAATTAACACTCAGCGGTGATTAACAAATCTACCAAGTATTTTAATAACTGATCTGCAGGCGTGTAAATATGACAACGCACTTTGTACGGCAAGTTTTCCACCTGGTGCATGAAGACAAAAATAATGTAGCCTACGCTGAATTTCTAATTATTATTAGGCTATTATTTTTTTCTTGTAAATCATCAAAACCAATGGAGAAAAGCCAATATACGCAAGGAGCCCCCAGAACCGATTCTGAGAACCACTGTCTTAAATGCCTAGCTTGTCGGTCTCTTAAATGCTAAAAACATGTTCCTTTCTAAATGCCAAGATGGTTAATTTCGTTAAATTCTGTGTGTGTGATTTCATCGTGTGTTGTATATTCAGCAAATGAACCTTGAAACTCTTAATTCGCTTCGTGAAACTGAAAAAGTGTTCATCCCAAAATCGGGATTATAGTAGCTTTGTCACATGCGTGAAGCATGGCCCAGGTAGACATTTACGGAATGTACACGACTGACAAGCCGCCAAACACGTTTGACAGATTGAATGTTTGAATGTTTGCCGGTTAAGGTTAGCTAGCTAGCCAAATGGCTTGGTAGCCGAAGTTGCGAACTGTTTTAGCACAGGCTACTACTGGACTACCAAATATAGCAAGCTGATTACGCTTTCTGCCAAGTAATTATTTGGTTAAGTAGGCTAAAGGAAATAGTAAAAATGACTCGGATACCGAAAAACTTAAGAGGAGGATTATTTTATGGTCGTCTAGAGCAGCTGTAAATAGCACACGCCATAATGAAATCACCACGAAATGGGATGCCTGCATTTTCAGACTTAGCACAGGCGGACCGTAGCCGGAGCCGCAATGGCAAGGCCAAGAAGCGCCACCGCCCACCCCAGTGACCATAGACTGTAGCCCCTACTGTAGCTCAGTCCTCTGCAGTAATCCGGAAGTGACGCAAGCTGTACCTCATTGGTCCAGAACAAATATTGGCACTGTGCCCAAATGACGAAATAAATCATGAAATCGACCCATGGACAGTCATAAGACCAATAAAATACACCTATTATGACTATTTGTTCTTTTGAGAAAAAATTATTGACTTTGTATTTTGATCGCATTTGTACCGTAGACTTACATGGAAACCGGATATGAAAACACCTATACTGGAGCCATCCGTAGTGGCGCTAGTGAGCAACCAGGAACTACAACACCAGGAAATGAGCTTCAAAAACGAAGTCTGGTTTTGGCCGCTTGGTTGAAACCAGTTCTGTCAGCAAAAGGTCAAAGCAAGAATGGCTTTTGTATCTGCAGACATCCCACCTCTCCCGGAAGTTCCGGGAGCCTCCCACATATTGATAGCGGCTCCCTGACGCCCGCAAATTATGTACAATATCCCGGAAATCAGAAAGCGAGAGGGAGATTTTTAAATTTTTTTAGTATATGTGCTACCGAAGCGAGCACACGAGCGAGAGGGAGAGAGAGACAGAGAGAGCGAGTGACAGACGTAGCGAGAGAGTGACAGAGAGCATCCTGACTGGTCTTCTTTGTGCTAAGTAGACTTATCAATTTTCTCTGTGGGCGGGCTTTACAGTCAAACTCTCTCTTTCATTGTCCATCAGTTCAGTTTAGTGTCCTGCACAGACGTGCAACGCCGCTGAGTGTTCCAAAAAAAATAAAATATAAGACGCACTTCACCCCAGACTACACTAAAGTGTACCCCTGCCCAATAGGGATGAAAAATAATGACAGTGTTGCTCGCTGCACTGTTTGCAACAGCGACTTTTCTATTGCCCATGGTGGGTTAAATGATTTTAAAAGATATGTTGAGGTGAGTTTAACAGGTGTCGTTTTTCATTAGCATAGCTAACGTTATTTAAACTAACGAACTAACTAGCTGCTAAGGAGCTACTCTATTGGTTCAGTCATGTTTCTGCCATCTTAGAAATATTTCAAAAGTAATATCAGTTTTATCATTTGAGGATACTGAGAGAATTATACATGCGTTTATTTCATCCCGCCTAGATTACCGCAATGCTTTATTTTCGTATTTAAATCAAAAAACCTTGGCTCGCCTTCAGACCGTACAGAATTCTGCAGCTAGGCTTTTAACGAGGACGAAACGTTCATCTGATTCAGATTCTCATATAATCCCAGTGCTGGCCTCCTTGCACTGGTTGCATGTGAAATTTAGAATTGATTTAAAAATGTTATTAATCACATGTAAAGCATATAAGTGTGTGTGTGTGTGTTGGGTTGGCCGGCTGTACTGCCAGCAGGGTGTTGTGATGCGTCTAGTGCAGTCTGCTAAACGAGCCATTGTATGTATGGATGCCTGCAATCTCCCTCCTTCAGCTTCTGCCACTGGCCACCCCAGCCGGGGTCCAGGAAGCAGCGTGCAAGTCTTTTGTGGTCAGTACATAGCCTCTCCCTCACCAAGACTCCTACTATGCCTCCTCGTGGCAGCCCATGGTAACTGGGGTTTCACAACCCCAGGCTGAACCAGTAGGGGATCTCGGAGCTGCAGTGGTCCCTAGAGGTGTTACGCCAACCACTGCCCCACTGCCACATGGGTAAACCATTGGGTGGTACGATGGCTAGGGGAGTAAACCCTGAGCTCAAATCTGCAGTTCGGGATAGGCACAGGCGGAGTCCAACAGACCGGACCACCGGCAGTCCGCTGCAGCTCCAGCCAGACAAAGGTCGTCATGAGCTCATCATGCCACCGGAAGTATGCCTGGCGGAGTGAAGATGGTGCACCCGCACCCTCACCTTAATCCTTTCCCTGCGCAAGCCCCACCCCTCCCACCCCAAAGCCCTGTGGCGATATGGAATGGCGGCAGGTACAGGCCAAGGATGTGGCTGTGAGTGCCTAGCCAAACCATGCACACAGGCGGCAATGGAGTGATGGTCGCTGAGATTGCGGGATGGAGCAGCGTGTCTCCTCGGCAGCTTCCATTGCGTCTGAGCAGCCCCACACTGCTCACCCCTGACGGGAAAGGACCTAGAAAAGGTGGTCCAAAAATTGTCTGCTCCCCTAACTCCGGACGGTAAGCCGCAATCGTCGGAGCATCCCTCTTTGCGGTCAAAGAAACAAAAAGAAAAATATTTACTTGCACATCGCTTCGTGGAATGTCCGTACGCTCCTGGACATGGCTGAAACACCTGACAGGCCCCACCGTAGAACAGCACTTGTGGCCCTTGAACTTGCGAAGTATAACATTGACATCGCAGCACTCAGCGAGACCAGCTACATGGAGAGGACTCCCTGACAGAAGTTGGTGCGGGGTACACCTTCTTCTGGAAAGGGGTCCCCGAAGGCACACGCCGCCTCCATGGAGTTGGCTTCGCTGTGAAGACCCATCTGCTGCAGCGCATCCCAGAATCCCCCACTGGCATCAACGAAAGGCTGATGACATGGCGCATTCCTCTTACAAAGGGACACTTTGCTACCCTCATCAGCGCCTATGCACCAACCCTGGATGCAGAGAATAACATCAAAGAGGACTTTTACAGAAGTCTTGACTCCATCATCCAGAAAACCCCAGCAGACAAACTCATACTCATGGGAGACTTCAATGCTAGAGTGGGCACAGAGCATCTTGTAAGGAGTAAAGTCCTTGGCCAGCATGGAGTGGGGAAAATGAACAGCAATGGGCTCCGGCTCCTCTCCCTCTGTGCGGAACATCGCCTGGTCATTACCAATACCATCTTCCAGATGAAGAACAGGCTCAAAACCGCCTGGCAACACCCCCGCTCAAAACACTGGCACCTCCTGGATTACATCATTGTCCGTCAAAAGGACCCGAGTCATGCGTGGGGCTGAATGTTGGACTGATCATCTTATGGTCAGATCCAAACTCCTCATAGATATTCAACCCCGCTGCCATAGGACAGCCCCAAACAGAAAACTCAGCTGCACAGCACTGAACAACCCCACCACCACAGGCAACCTCCGACGGCTCCTTGCAAGAAACCTTGATTGAGTTCCGGAGGAATCCACTGATTGGTCAGCTCTGCACACAGCTATCCACAGTGCAGCCTCAGAAGTGCTTGGTCTACCAAGGAAACGTCACCAGGACTGGTTTGATGACAACTCTGCCAAAATACAGTCACTCCTGCAAACAAAACATAAAGCCCACAAAGCTCTCCTGTCCAACCCTGGATCCTCCACCCTGAAAACCACTTTTGCTGAGACAAGAGCTGCGACCCAGCGTGCTCTCCGGATCATGGAAGACACCTGGTGGGTGCAGAAGGCACAAGAAATCCAAGCCTTTGCAGACTGCAATAACACCCAGGGCTTCTATGATGCCATCAAAGCCTTATATGGCCCCAGGAAGCAAAGTAATGCCCCTGTCCGAACAGCAGATGGGGACACTCTTCTCAAGGACCGTCATGAGATCCTTGGCCGCTGGGCGGATCACTTTGAGACCCTCCTCAACCACACCAACCCTGTTGATCTTCACATCCTCAAGAGTCCTTCAAGGTCAACATTGGGATGAAGCAAGGCTGTGTCTTGGCACCGGTCTTGTTTAATCTCCTCCTCTCAGCCATCACCCACCTCTTCCATCATGCCCTGGGACACAGAGATGGAGTTCACCTGGAGTACCGCCTTGACGAAAGTCTATTTAACATCCAACGGCTCCAGGCCTATACAAAGACAAAGACCTGCCAAATCTCTGAGCTTCGATATGCAGATGACTGCGCTGTCTTGGCACATAGCCCAGAATCCATGCAGCATGCCCTAAACATAATCTCTGGCCTATACCAGTCCTTTGGTCTCTAGGTTAACATTAAAAAAATAAAAGTTATGGCACAATTTACTATCCAACCTCCTTCACCCCCCAGCTTCCAAATCAATGGTGTTCCACTCAAAGTAGTGAGCCAGTTCACCTATCTTGGCTCCACACTTTCCCCAGACTGCTCCCTTGACACTGAAATAAACAACCGCATCAACAAAGCCTCATCAGCGTTTGGGCGACTCCGCAGAAGGGTTTTTGAAAACAAAAACCTGAAGGTCAGCACCAAGGTTGTCGTATACAATGCGGTATGTGCCTCCACTCTGCTCTATGGGGCAGAAATGTGGACCCCATACAGACAGCACATCACGAACTTGGAGGCCTTCCACATCCGATGACTTCAAAAGATCCTCGGCCTGTCTTGGGAAGATCGAATCCCCCATACTGAGATACTTTCCATGACCAACTCCACCTGCATGGAAGCAGCAGTGGCTAAAAAACATCTTTGCTGGATAGGGCATACCATCCGCATGCCTGGCCACCGCCTACCCCACCAAGCCCTCTATGGGCAACTCAGCGCTGCAAAACGGGCCGCTGGCAGACAAAAGAGGCGCTACAAGGACTACACCAAAGACCTCCTGAAGCGCTGCAACATAAACCCCATCCAACTAGAACCTCTGGCACTCGATAGATCGGCATGGCACCTGTGCCAGGGTGGCCGAACAAATACATCACACCATGCAACAGAGGAGGACCGAAAGACGTGCCCAACGACACCAGAGGGCTGCCGGCATTACCCCAACATCTGGGCTCCCTTGCCCCACCTGTGGACGAGTGTGTGGCTCACGCATCTTCCTCCACAGCCACATGAAGTGGCACCAGCGTCAACGATTCTGAACCCCCCCCCCCCCCCCCGGAGCAAGCGTCATCATCGGACACGATGGACAGCTAAGAAGAAGAAGAGTGTGTGTGTGTGTGTGTGTGTGTGTGTGTAAATTGTTTCAATATGTGATCAAATAAATTGTTCTGTTCTTTCATAATCAAATGTCCTGTATTTTGGGGGTATATGGGGTTGCTTTCTGGTGACCTCCACTGGTCAGAAACAAAAATCCAGGCACCACTGTGCAACAGTCACCAATACAGAGAGGGGGGATGCCCTCTCAAAATGAAAAAAAAATAAATAAAAATGCTGTAAAACCCAGCTTGTTCTTTCTTTGTTTGACATGCCAAGTGTGGGAAATCTTCATATACAGAGAAAAAGCAGAGGAACCAAATCCAAAATGCACATGTTATAGTATTTATTTGAATTGATTCTGATAATAGGGTAGATCTGTGTACAGTAAAAAGATCACGATCAGGATACTTTATTGCCATTTCAGTAAAAACTGAGAGAGGTTTGTTGCAGTGCCGCTCAAAAAGATTAGACAAACCCAGTCACACAATTAAAATTCAATACGCACCATTTCATAATAAATTATCATCAATAATCAATGTAGTACAAAGATTATCCCAAAAGAAGTCAAGGCTAGCTTCATCCTCCCCACACACCTAAACCTAAATGAAATCAAATGTCTCAGGGATCTCTTTAGCTGAAAGGGGAGTCATCATCAGCCAACTGGTTGATGATGCCACACTTTTTTTAAGGATGAGTCTCAGATCCCACCTGCAACTGAGATTATCAGTCTTTTCTCCAAAGTCACTGGTCTGTGCCTTACTATTAATAAATGCCAGTGATCAGTCCTGGGAGGCAGCTGTGGGCACAGCATCCTCAATTAGTGGCATCTCAGTTAAGCTAAGTCATATATCTTTGAAATATGTGGTCTTAATCTAAAGAACCATTTATTCTACTATGGTGAAATCTTTAGTTCTGAGTAGATGAAAAAAATAATATTTTTGAAAAGAATTTTATTTTTGAAAGTGGGTTTTATCATAAAATCGTTCTGGTGAGTCAGCTACTTGATTCACAATGTTCTTTATTCATTTATCAAAAGAGTTTTACGCAATGGTATTTCATGCCATTCCAAAAGGTGTAGCTCTATTAAGGGACATTCCTCCTAAATCTCACCTACTCTCAACCCTCTTGATTCACCTGTATGAAGGATCTGTTTTACTCAATTAAAAAAAAAAAAAACAATAGCAAGGGTAATGTACTTTATTTCAGGCAGAAAAAAGTGTATCAAACTCCTACAGTAAGTGCCTGTATATTGCAACAACTGAGTCATCAAGCTTAGCTGTAGAGAGTATGGCTGCTTCCTCAAAAATATCTGATTACAAATAATGGTAGAGCTGTTTCATTTAGAATAATCAATAGATACTGCACTGCAAAGTCTTATCTGCAAAAAAATTAAGAAGGACATCGATGTATTTTGTTATTTTTATGTAATTGACCCTGAAACTATTTTACAGTTACCTTTGCATTGTCCCTGCACTTAAATGCACTGTTTGAATTTCATTACAGCTTTACAGCTTATTAAGCTTTTAATGGTCTTAACAACAAATCATTGGTCAGCAAATTAGCAAGAATTAAACATATAGATAAAGTAAGTTAGTATGGGATAGCTTTTCCCTTTGATTTCTTTAAATATTTAAGCCTTGTGGGTAAACTTGCAGACAGCTTTTTAGAGAAAGAAGAGTCAATGTTGTTCCATTCAATGTTGATGGCTTCAAACAGTTGATGAGTAGTTGAAAAATGTTTCCCGGTTAGTTTGTGTTTAATGTGAGACCAGATATTCTCTATAGGGTTCAAATCTGGACTCTGACCAGGCCAAAACATGAGCCTGATGGACTTGTTCTCAAGCCACTTTTTGGTGGTCTTTGCAGTGTGGGCAGGAGCATTGTCTTGTTGAAAAATAACATCTGATCATTCCTCTTAGCAGCTGAAAAGGCTCCCCCACACCATGACACCTCTTCCTCCATGCTTAACTGTGGTAGAGATGCATTCACGATTGTATTTCTCACCAGATCTTCTAAGACACCTCTCTGGAGCATCACCATGCAACTCAAATTGTGATTCATCACTCCACACAACTCTTCTGAACCACTCTGAATCAAACTTTCCATATTCTGGCAAAAACTTAATTCTGTCCTTGATGTTTTTCTGAGACAGCAATTGAGCTTGTAAGTCAAATTGCCTCCAGGGAGCGTCTGGTTCGTGACGTCACAGCCCAATGTTAAAATCCTATTGACTTTTTAAAAATCATTGATTGTAAAATATCTATAGCGATTAAAAATAAAATATTTCTCACGTTTTTTTGGGACCGTCATTCTCTGCCGTAGCATGTGCTTGGTTCTATTTATTTCAATCTCTGGAGGGAAAAATAACGGATTTATGTCGATTTACGATATGTTGGTGGTCCTGAACTACACTAAAATCAAAGTCGCACGATATACGTCACAACCACGTGTGCTTGTAAGTCTACCCGCCAAGTGCGGTGCCTTGGCTGCCCCTAACTGCTGGTCTGGGATCAGATTTCCCTTCACAGGTCCTAACTTTAACCATTAGTAGGAGAAGAAAATAACTGACTCTGGACCAGCAGGGCCAACTGCACCCAACACCGGTGGCTAGCTAGCTATACCCACGACAAATGCGGTGTCACAGGTTATCTTAATGCATTTGTTCAATGGTCAGGACAATAATGTTAAGAAGGGAGTAAATCATTCCAAATCCAACCATGTAGAGCAGGTCATATACAGCTAGAGTAGAATAGCGGGTCTGTTAGCGCCACCATGAAAGATATCGTTTATAAAGTTCTGGTTAGCTAATGTTAACGTTAGGAATGGCTGGATCAGCAGGTAGCTAGCTAGCTGTCAAAGTCAGGTTTATTTGTCATTACAAACCATATGCTGTACAGGACACGATGTAACGAAACTTCGTTTCGCAAGGCTTCGGTGTAACATAGACTTTCAGTCTGCTCACAGCACTTACAAAGGAATACACACATCGTGAAAATCAGAATCACAGTGCACTTAGACAAGACAGGTGCAGTAGGCAAGAGATAGACAATTTCTCATAAATAGTTTTATTAAAACATAGTAAGTAGTAAATATATTGTCGGTTATTTATCGAAAACCATGCTGGCTAGCTATATTGTTGTTGTGTTGTGATAAAAATATATATGACGTTATATTCCATTTGAAATTACGTCTTAAGTTAGTTAGGTTAGGTTGTACTCTTTTATACGGTCTATGGTTGTACTTTATAGATCCCTGAAAGGAAATCATGTTGTCATCACGACCGTACAATTATGATGTGAAATAAACAATATAACTTAATAGTACCAAATATGTTATTTCCAGTAATTTTAAATTGAAATACGATATCGAAGTGACACTAGAATTAGAAGGGCGCAAGCGTGTTCCAGCTGAGCCGTGACGATATAAGCGTGCGTCCTGAGCACAGTACCGGTATGTGTAGTTCCTAAGCGTACTAAACGTACACAACGTTGTACCTTGTACTTCTCATGGGTCAATCGTGCTGCTGATATTATATTTCATGAGTCATATATGTCATGAGTACCGCATACCAATAGCTAACTGGTTCCCGACTTGTAACTAAAAACATCGCTTACTGAAAATTGCCCCATTCATTTTCCCATTGACAAATTTGCGGGAAAACGTGGGGAGTGGCTTGGTGACGTTTACACTTACAAGCTCTATGGCTTTTTAACACATCTTCTAGACACAAAACCTGCATTAGATAACCTTCTGGTTATTGTTCTTCTCGAAAAAGTCTTATTTTCTGAGGTCTTGAATTCTGCTGACAGTTTTTCTAGGCTTTTTTTCCTGTCTTTGAGAACTGTAAATTTCAGCAGGTGGTCATTCCTGCATGATGAGGCTTTGGGCCTTCCAGATCCTTTCTTTCTGGCAACATTACCTGTTGTTTCAAAGCGTTGACCTATTCTCTTAATAGCTGATAGAGAAATAGGGATTTCCTCTGCCTTTAGGGTCTTGTAAATTTCAGAATAGCTACAGTTGGCCTGACGAAGACCAGCTATGCGGTTTCTGACAGCAACCCCTGCATGATATTTTGCTTTTTTTGGAGCAGATTTTCTTGCTCCTTTACCGTGGGACTCACAACACTGCATACTGTAGATCTCTCCCTGCTCTATCAATCCTGGTTCCATTTATGAGCTTGTTATCAGGCCCTTGATGGGCTGCATCAGGTGTGGCAGATAACCAAATAATGACTAATCTTTTAAGAAAAAAAACATCCCAGAAGATATTTTTGGAAAATTTTGTACACCCAGACATGTGTTAGTTTGAATTTTACATCAAACATTTTAATCATTATCATGATTTTACCTTTGCGTACAAGAAGACTATATAAGTGAATTTCCCTGTTTCTAACCTTCCCCAAACAGTTCACCGCAGCAGAAGTAAACGAGCAAATGGTGGCACAGGAGGTCTCAGGAGTGCATTTGTTTAATTATTGCCAATTTTCTGACCAACGATTTGTTGTTAAGACCATTAAAAGCTTAATGTTTTGCCATTTTTGGCTTGGCCCATTTTTTCTTGTACATCTCTACCATCTCTGATAACTGTAAAGCCATTCCAAGACCCTTGCATTAAATAGTAAAAATACTTAAACTTTCTTGTGGTATACGCGTTTTTCGTATTTGTATATTTTAAATTTTAAAAGTCAAGGCCCGAGAAAAGGGGGGAGAAGCCATATAAGAAATTTTTAAAACCATTCGTTTCTGCCCGCTCTTCCAAGCCCTCCTTCACAAAAGAAAGTCGCCGTAACTTTAAAGCGACGAGACCCCTTCTGTACAGCACCTGCTTCCCCTCCGCCCTCTCCCTCAACGGAATGTGAAGCTTTCCACGATTACAGCTCCAGCATGTGCATCCCGTACCTGAGCAACCTTAGTATGGTGCATCCACCCAATCTTTGGCGTTCAGCGTAGCCGTCTAGCCGTGGTGATATGTGTATTCACACATAGAGGGCAGCATAACGCAACTGATACAATTTATTGAGCTTAGGGGTTGTTGTATAGGCTGGTTTTCCAATTTTTACTTTCAGTTCCGAGAGATAAGAGCTTGCAACGTTTCAACTCTTTTCTAATACGAAGGTAAGCGGTGTCTTGTTTAATAATTCAATAGTCGATAGAACATTACACAACATTGTCAAGGGAAATTAGTGACTGCAGTTCCATTGGGTTCGTTCTGGTTCGTGAACGGTGCCAACTGAGTAGGCTAGTAAGATATTAATCGGCTCCGTTCGCAAAGCAGATTTAGACATTTTTATTTATGTATTTTCCTCTTCAGCTTACAATAATTTAAACGAATTAACGCAGTTATATCTGTGCTGCGTAGGCTATGTATGCGTCTCTTTTGTATAAGATGGTTTATCACACAGGACGTGGCGAATAACTTTGTAGGCTACCACATTTCCTGTCACTGGAATATTTTCCGCATGTGAAAATGTAGGCCTACTGTCTGGTACTGTCACAGAGATAACATTTACCCTCCTTTCTGTCTTTCTCAAACATCTCTCAGTCGTTTATACTTTTTTCCTGTACATTTTATTCCACAGTAGAGTACATTCACTGGCTTCCCTCGCAAAAGGGCTTTTAATGGAAATTTAAAACTTTATCAAGACGGACAAAAAGTCAAACATCACAAATGCATATTGGACATTCACTTAGGTATGCACAACACATAGGCTAGGATTTGATCAGATCAGCATTGTCCTAAAATTAGCTATTTCTCAACTTTTGCTGTTAAGAATGGCTATTTCTTCAAAAACACGGCTTCTGCTGTCACCAAAACTAGTTTTGGAAAAAAAAAGTGTTATGCTTGTGCTGACTTGTTTGTCAGTTATGGGCAGATGTTGATTGAGTGTGATACAGCCCATACACAGCTTGTTCTGTGTGACAGAACTGCGAACTAGACAAAGTTTAGTTAACTTTATCATGCCAACGCTTGTGAGGCAAGTTATATTCTCAACATATTATGCAGTTTCAGTTTATAAAATGAAATGTTCTGAGGGCTTGAATAATTGATGTACTGTGTGTATTTTATTTGTGTTGTGCTGTTTTTATGTTTGTTTTAACACAGAATTTGCTGTTGCTATTTTGGCCAGATCTCCCTTGAGATTTATTTATCTCAAGGGACATCCAGGGTGAATAAAAAAATAACAGAGAGCATGCAAAGCACTGGTTTTATCACTGATGTGAGAGGAGAGGTGCTGTGTTATATAACTAGCCTGCCTATTTTCCGCCTGACCATTGTAAGAATCCAAACATAAGCCCCTGTCTGACAAGTCCTCTTAATCTCTGCATGAAATTACATGAACAATGCAGTTCTGTTCAGTGCAACAATCCAGCAGTCAACAATAATTACATGTGAATAGTCACCGGCTAACTTGTTAAATGAACATGCTCCTCTGAAACATTATATGAGCTCTGCTTTGAGGACCTTTTAAAACTGTAAAAAGTTGAAGGTGAAAATTTTTGCGCTCCTGGAAAAGTCGCTGGCAGTGTGCTTGGAGAGTACGCTAATGTAAATGAGAGAACTTACGGAACGGTACAGGTGTTACAAAGTGTACAGTTTATTGCAAAATTTGAAAAGTGCTAACAACGTTTTTGGGGTCTGCCAGCCAAAATGTAATCGGCTCAGTTCGAACTGCATAACACTTTCATAAACGCTACATATACATGCGGAAATGCTTACTGCATATCGACCATAACCACAATTATAAATCGGGTTGGTTGGACCGTGGATGCTGATTGGCTGAGACTGTGTTCTACAGTGATTGCAAATCCGATGGAGTAACTCTTTGTTTGTATAGTTTTACTCTCCGCTTTGTTTTGTGCCTAACAATGGCCCTGTAGTGTACTGTAATGTCCTCTCATGCTGTATTGCATAAGTAGGCATTTTGTGTGTGTCACATGGTCTATCGTAGTAATGGTACTTGCTGTATCAGTGGTGACACACCACAGGTCTACTTCTCCCCCCCAAAACCCACCGACCCCCCCAGCTCCTGCAGATGTTTCAGAACGTTACTGAAAAAGGCCATGAGAAGGTTGGGTCTTTATGTTCCCTGTTCCCAGTATAGAAGTGAATTGTGGTTTTGTGGTTCAGACTATTTAAGCATTTGTTTCAGTTCCACATGCAGACATTGTAGGATTCCACACTTTTGCTATGTCTTTCTACTTCTCTGCATCATCCTCTCTGTGTGCCTTACTCACAGTTTGTGTGTGTGTACTCTGTATATATAAATCTCATAAAAATAACACGTTTTCAACGTACAAAAATGCCAAGTTACTCAAAAGTATTGATATCAAAATGACACCAAGTTACGGTACTACAAACAATATAGGCTATCTTGCCTCACCGAAATGACATAAGATGTGTTTCAAAGCAATGCTACCCAATATTTCCTCAATTCTTTCAAGTCACTTGGCCCTGTGTTTTGTAATCTTACCATTTTACAATGTCATGCAAACTTTGTGTCAGATCAAAGAGTCAAATATTTCGAATTGCCTCATGGAACACATTGAATTTAATGTACAAAACTGCTGCTGAGTAACTACAGGAAGCATATTTCTCCAGAGAACATGTTTATACTTGCTTCTGAACTGAATTTGAGTACATGTGCAAGTTATTGTATATTTGCTACGTACAATAAATACTGCATGTAAAATACATATTGTACATACATACATAGAGAACTTCTTTATCCCCATGGGTACATTTCCGTTGCAGCATGTTACGTTCACATTTACGAACACACACTTATACCAAGAAACACACTATCATTCACGCAACAGAAAGGCTGGGCAGCGAAATACATGCATACCAATACAAATTGGACATATACACGCCTATTCAATCAATCTTGACTGTGAGAGAGCCATCCACACATATGTTTGGCCTGTCCATGTAGTGCATGTTTATACACACAGGGCCAAGTGACTTGAAAGAATTGAGGAAATATTGGGTAGCATTGCTTTGAAATACATCTTATGTCATTTTGGTGAGGCAAGATAGCCTATATTGTTTGTAGTACCGTAACTTGGCGTCATTTTGATATCAATACTTTTGAGTAACTTGGCATTTTTGTACGTTGAAAACGTGTTTTTTTATGAGATATCATTTCTTTTTGCAAAGCGTTTTATTATGAGAGTGAGAAATGCGAAGTGACCCTGTAAGAAACGGTTGTGGATTATGGCTATCGTTGTGTGAATTTATATACAGTCTGATGAACGTGTACCGTTCAGCAGTTTCGGTTTGCTATATATGTAAAACAGTGGCTGTGAGAAAGGGTGCGGTGGCGTAAGCGTAAACGCATGAGAAACGCAGATGAAATATGGCCAGTGTATGTACTCACGGATTTGACGTCCATCCAACGAGCCTTGACTGACAAAAGAATCAGCAAGCCCGTAGAATTATAACTCCCTAGGTCGCAACTTGTGTAGCCTTCTGTCCTGCTCCGTTGTCTGTTATTTCGTGGAGATGCACTTTTAGTGTTTGTAAGGTTTATAAGGCATTTTGATAGGCTTATCTGCAGGTAGGAATCCTCTTCGCTGTTTTGCTAAACTAGAACCGGAAAACTTGATAGTGGAGAATGGGAGCAGACGCATATGTCCCAGCAGGCTTTGCATATGAGAAAATAACAACAGTGTGAGAGAAATTAGGATGAAATTATGAAATTATGAAATTGCGTAGTTGAAACAGTATGTTTTTAGCAGAATGGGCATGTAGGTGAAGGTTGACATGATCCCGGAGTATAGTGCGAAGTAAATGGAGTAACCATGAGCGAGCTTATATTCCTTATCGAACAGTAGCCTATATATAACAGTCGCTATAAAGTGTTAACTGTTAAAGTGGAGGGTTAAGTAACGTGTGAAATCTATTGCACTGCTGTGTTTTTTCATGTTCAGTACTAGTATTTATAATTATGAGTGAATCATGATTTTAAATGTAATGTTTTAATGGGGAGTTGCAGAACGTACATACGTAGTAATTGTTTGTATGTGGCTAGATAGAGAACAGGGCGAGGTAACATGAATGTAGAAACGTGGCGTTTGCTGATAAGAAGGTTTTGTACGGTAGCCAAGTGAAGAAATGTAGTTAGTAGAAATGACACAGCGGTGAACTGGTGTAACTTTTTAATAAAAGGAATACATTTGCCGTCATGAAATGCATATGGGTGGCCATGAGTGAGTTTTGGTAAAGCAAATATAAGCGTAAGAGAACGTTAGTGTAAAAGAGGAAATTATCTGCCTGAGGACGAGGCGGGATTCAATCGTTCAACCGAAGGTTTACCAGTCTGTGACTTTGTTAGGGCAGCACCATGACATAGCTATGCAATGCGTGAAATATCATTAGCAAACCTGTCCGTGGTTTTAAAGAAGAACACAGGCGAGTAAGCACAGAAGAGCTCCCATTGAATCCATATGGCTTTGCAATATTGTAGCTGGTTAACAATTGAACGTGCAGACGGTATGTCATAATACAGTGTATACGTTCGGGGAACGGCTGGTAGATATGGTGCAAAAGCAATAATTGAGAAGTAGTAGACAATTATTAGTGAGGGTAAAAGCAGGTTAAAGAAACGCGTTCTTAGCTGGGCTTGAACCTAGAACCCTGTGTTCCCAAGACTGTAACCTTACCCACTAGGCCACAGACAGACTAGCTGTTTGTACTGAGAATGTTTCAGAGTAAAAAGGTATGGGTATTTTGCGTGTGTATGCAAGTTTTTCATTGGGTCGTGTAGGTGAAGATTTGGCGGGTGTCGGTAAAATGTCCAATGGGGAGACATGTTATTAGTGGGATAGGCGGCAGGAAAAATAAGAATGAGAAGAAGAAGGAGAAAACGCAAAATCCCCTTAGTTTGGGGCTTTATTGTGTGGACATGTGAAGTTGTTTATGAAATCTGTCTGTTGAAATGGGGTCAGAATGTACAGAATTTAATGTTTTTAAGGGCTGAGTGTCTGTGGCTGTTGTGGTTATTTCTGTGGGGAACCCTGAAAAGTGCCAAACTCTCGGTGCTGTAGGCGTAACATGGCGGGATGGCATACCTGCCATCCCAATGCACAAAAATTTT
This sequence comes from Anguilla rostrata, assembly GCF_018555375.3. NCBI lineage: Eukaryota > Metazoa > Chordata > Actinopteri > Anguilliformes > Anguillidae > Anguilla > Anguilla rostrata. The sequence continues at coordinate 74,128,625 of NC_057933.1, read as the reverse complement.
ATATGAAATACTGAAGTAACACAGCATTTGTCATCTGTGTGGCCAGTGCCAATCACCATGCTGGATTCAATCACTCATTTACAAAATGTGAATGTCATTTTTATTTCCTTTGCAAAAATTGTTTTCAGTGTTCAGTATGCTGAATTCACCATGTTGCGCTTCTACCGTATTGGGCTATAGTCTCCAGTGCTTTACATCTGAACCTGTGGCAATGTGTTTCTAGTGCTGATACACGCTGAAGTGCAACAATGGCAAGGCTGCAGACAATCAGCGAGGAGGAGATCCAGGAGATGAGCAGTAGCCTGCAGTCGCGAGTGGTGACGGAGGTGGTCGCACAGGTGCAAGGCATGCTGGGACAGCTGAGTTCCACCACGCTGGACATTGCGGTCACGGGGGAGTCAGGCTCAGGGAAGTCCTCCTTCATCAACGCCTTCAGAGGCATTGCCGAGGACGATCCCGGGGCAGCAAGGACCGGTGTGACGGAAACTACCCAGGAGATCATACCCTACGCCCACCCCTCTGTGCCCACCGTTCGCCTGTGGGACTTGCCGGGCATCGGTACGCCCACTTTCCAGCCCGAGCAGTACCTGCAGGACGTGGGGCTGGCTAAGTACGACTTCTTCATCATCGTGGCGTCGGAGCGCTTCAGAGAGTGTCACGTGACACTGGCCAGCTGCGTGGCTCAGGCGGGGAAGAGGTTCTACTTTGTGCGCAACAAGGTGGACAACGACCTGGAGGCCTCTGCCAGGAGGAGAGGGCGTTTGGGGTTCAGCGAAGAGGCCATTTTGAGGGAGATGCGAGCCGACTGCGAGGCTGGCCTGCGGAGGATTGGGGAGGGGCAGCCCCGGGTCTTCCTGCTGTCCAGCTTCCAGCCGCATCGCTTTGACTTCCCCCTGCTGCACGAGACCCTCGAGAGGGAGCTGGAGGGCCATAAGAGGCACGTCTTCCTCCTGGCACTGCCCAGCCTCACCACTGCCGCGCTGGAGAAGAAGCAACAGGCGCTGGCTGGGAGTGTGTGGCAGACAGCTATGGCGTCTTGCCTCACCGCTGCGACACCAGGGGGCGCTGTTCACAGCAGCGTTCCCATGCTTATGAGGGAACTGCAGTCCTATCAGCGCAGCTTTGGCCTCGACACAAAGTCCCTGCTTCGGTTGGCCAACATGACAGGAAAATCTTACCAGGTAACCCTAGCTCAAGGCTTGGTCCTCTTATTCATGAGCTTGGCTCTCAAAGATGAAAAAACCTAGCTATGAATTTATTGTGAATATGTTGTATTTCCCTGAGTTCCCTATTCCTCCGTACTACTATTTTAGGACTACTACTATTTACGTACTATTTTACCTTTGATTTCTTGCTTCTTGCCAAAATGTCATTTCTTATTGCTGGTGTAGCTTGTAGCATCCTACTATTTTGTTTGAACACCAAATAATCGGAACTCTGATCATTTGGAACTTGTATATTTGCGATACGTCTCTCCAGTGTGAGCAGGTCCTTTGAAACGACATTCATAGAGGTCCAAGACTAGTTCAGATCTTCAAAGAATAATAATATATCACAAACATATTATAAAACCTGAGTGAGCCTCACGTATGAAATACCGTAGTGCTAATGTACCTAACAGTTCAACATGTTTTTTACTATGTTGGAGAATGTCATTTTACCCTTTAGCTTCATTTATGTTTCACCATCAGAGCAACAGTATTCCATCTGGTTGCTTCTCCTATTTATGAAAATAGATAAATAAAATCTGTGACTGAACTCTCGCCCTTCTGCAGGAGCTCTACGGAGAGGTGCGCTCCACTTCAGGCAGGGAGCTCTGTGTGCAGAGTGTGGAAGGCATGTTGTCCCAGGCGGCTTTGGGACAGCAGGTCCTGGTGGGTCTGCTGGAGAGCCAGGTCCCGGTGCTGGGCATCATCGTCTCTGGGGGGGTCTCCTTCATTGCCTCGTACAGCCTCCTGAAGTCTGCCATCAGGGACCTGCGCGAGGATGCTGAGAGAGTGCTGCGCAGAGCTCTGGACGGTGCAGGCGTGGAGTCTAAAGACCCCCAAGAGGATATTTCAGACCCAGGATACTTTTATGGGGACTAGGGGAGCCAGATGTGACCTGGGGTTTAGGTTGGGTGGCACTGGGAGGGAAATCTGCAGAGGACTACATTTTGAGAAATGGGATCCAGATTGAATTAGCCCGGCACATTTTCACGAAGCAATAAACGATTCTGATATTTGGTGAACAGAGACGTATCCCAGTGTCAGTTTTGTCACTTTTCCGACTGTGCCTGTTGGAACCTTTTCTGTCAGTAAAAGGTTTTTTTTTCTGAGGTTATCTCCAAAGCAGCCTGTGTGTCTATGGCTGTCAGATTTAGACTGGATATTCAAATATGACTCGAGTAGGGTCATTCACTCACCATTCACTCACACACTTATACTTATTGACAATTTAGAGTCTCCAATTAGCCTAGTCTTTGGACTGTGGAAGGAAACGCACGCAGACATGGGAAGAACATGCAAACTCCACATGGAAAGGCCCAGGCTGGATTCGAACAGAGAACCTTCTTGCTCTGAGGCAACAGTGCTACCAACTGGACTGTGTATAGTGAAATATTTTCACCGCATCACGTTTTTGTCTTCCAAGAAGCTTATACAGAAACAAGCACGGAACCGTCCAGACCCACGGCGCAACTTTTATTCTGACTGATGTAGCCAGGGCAATATTTTCACTGGAGACTTGATACCGCCTTATAAATTCAAAGTCATTCGTGAATGGTTGAAGTGGATTTTGAGAAGAGACACTTCATGCTACAATCATGATAATGACAATGACTGTGCTGTGAAGGTTAGGTAGTGGATAAATGGATAATGTAGCAAAAGTAGCAAACAACAAAGCTGAATCCTTCTGACAGAATGTACAGAGAAACTATATGCTCAGATTGCGTAGTTTCACTCACTGTGTCCAAGCAGAATCGATAACGTTTCAGAAAATATATAACGTTAAAAGATTTAATGCAATGTTCTACTGTGAGTTTTGCCAATTATTGAGGGTGTGACAGAAAATTTTGGTGGCGCTGACTGTAAACGGATGTTTTTCACATTTACCGTTCGATTGAGCAAGTACCATGTGAAGTACATTTTTATGGGTTAGTGCTGTGAGATTCTGCTAGCTATACATGAACCTTGTACAGCGATCAATAAAGGCTAACAGCACAGTAGGCTAGCAGTTACTGCTTGTCACTTGTACCACCACTGTAAAGAACAAAAAAAAAGGCTACAAACTACCTTTTCTATGAGAAATGTGTTGTTGAGCTCACGCGCGTACACTGCTGGCGACATTGTAAAGCTCCGTGTTGCTCACCGTACTATATAGGTAGCTAGCTATGGCACGTCCTACTGTTGTGTGCAGGATAGCAGCCATACGCGCTAACAAGGTTAAGGAAAGTAGGCAATCCGTATGCGCTATAAACTAGGTTAGCTAAAGTAGGCGAAACGCGAACATGTTAGGGTGAGCTAAAGTAACGTTAGGCGATAAAGCTGTGCTTAAAAATGTTGTGCCGTACCACCTGAACGGCACAAGATTCATCGCCTAACAGTACTTTAGCTAACCCCAACATGTTCGCGTTTCGCCTACTCCGACTAAACGGAGCACCACCTGCGCATGCGTCCCGCTTGGCCTACTACTAAATGAAGCAACACCTGCGCATGCCTCCTACTAAACGTCCCTCAAAGGTCGTCCGTTAGTGAGTGAGTGAGTTAGTGAGTGACCACAATTTGCCATACATAGCTCACGGCGCCAGGTACTGCGCACTGTGGGAAAAATAAAAGAAACTTTTTTTGTTATAATAAACACGTTTTGTATTTGTATATATTCAATAAAAAATAAAGGCCAGAGAAACGGGGGAAAGACATAGCCTACAATAAACTAAAAATTCGCCAGTTTCTGCACGCACTTCCAAACCATCGTTCGCAAAGGAAAGTCGTCGTAACTTTAAAGCGACGAGACCAGAGGGCAGCGTAACGCTAAAGAAACAATTTATTGAGTGTACGGGTTGTTGTATAGCTAGTTTTCATATATATACGTTCAGCTCCGAGAGGTAAGAGCTCAGTTGCTACGTTTCAACTCTTTTCTAACACGAAGGTAAGCGATGTCTTGTTTAATAATGCAATAATCGGTACATTACACGACAACGTCGAGGAAGTGAGTGATTACAGTTTAATTGGGCGTCTCTAGTGTGGTTCGTGAACGATGTCAACTGAGTAGGCTATTGAGATATTCATCGGTTCTGTTCACTGAGCACATTTATACATTTTTATTTGTTTATTTTCCTAATTAGCTTACAATAATTTGAACGAATGAACGCAGTTAACACATCAATATATCTGCGTATGTATGTGTATTTCTGTAAAACTGGTTTATCACAAAGGACTTGGCGGATAACTTTGTACCACATTTCCTGATGATGGAATATTTGTTGCGTGGTTGAGAACTTATGTGGAAATCTGTCTGGTGGTGACTCAGAGAGATAGCATTTGCCCTCCTTTCTGTGTTTCTGAAACATCTCTCAATCCTTCATACTTTTTTCCAGTACATTTTTATTCCACAGTAGAGTACATTTCTCACTGGCTACCCTGATACGCAAAGAGGAATATTAGTGAAAACTTAAAACTAACAAGATGGACAACAAGATAAACATTACAATTGGATATTGCACAGTCACTGAAGTATACACAACTCATTGGCTAGGATTTGATCAGATCAGCATTGACCTCAACTTTGTTATTTCTCAACTTTTTCTATTTAGAATGGCCATTTCTTCACTAATACAGCTTCAGCTATCACTAAATCTGATTTGTGAAAAAAGTTGTATCACTGCTGTGAAAGGAGAGGTGCTGTGTTTCATGTTATATGATTAGCCTGCGTATTTCCCTCCTGGTCATTGTAAGAATCCATTCATAAGCCTCTGACTGACAAGCCCACTTAAACCCTGCACGAAATCACATGAAAAATGCTGTTCTGTTCAGCGCAACAATGCAGCAACGACGTGTGAATAGTCACCGGCTAACTTCTTAAATTAACATGCTCCTCTGAAACATGATATGGGCTCTGCTTTGAGGCCCTTTTAAAACTGTAAAAGAAACTCGAAGGTGAAAATTTTTTGCGCTCCTGGAAAAAAGTCACTCACAGTGTGCTTGGAGAGTACATTAATGGAAATGAGAGAACTTATGGACCACTGTGGGTCTTACAATTTATTGCTGAATTTGAAAAGTGCTCACAGTGTTTTTGATCAGTAGACCTTTGTCAGGACAGAGCATTGGGTCTGCCGGCCAAAATGTAACCAGCTCAGTTCAAACTACTTACCGCCTTCATAAGCACTACATATACATTCATAAATGCTTACTGTATATCGACAATAACCACAATTATAAAATGGTTTGCTTAGCTGCTATTTGATCCTGGATGTTGATTTGCTGAGGCCGTGTCCCACCGTGATTGTAAATCCGATACAGCAACACTCTGTTTGTGAACAGTATCACTCCCCCAACACAAACCGTTACTTACAAACAATGTTACAAAATAAACAATATTGAATTGTTTCTATTGGTTGTGACCGTTTTATAAAAGCAGTACGTCCCTAGGGGCCACGCTGCATCGTGAGTACAGTCACGGCTACAGGGGGTTGCCGGCGCTCCGATTCACACAGTGCATAACAGCACCCCTGTTTCATAACGTAAACGGAGAAGGCCATGAGATTGGCGGGTCCCTATGCTCAGTGTCCCAGTGTGCCGGAGTCTGAACCGATAGTACAGGAATAGTGAGATATTTGCGCATCTGGTCTTCAGCACAATTGTGGCTGCACTTTTGTGGTTTAGATCTTGATTTAAGCATCTATTTGCAATTTGCTGAGGAATGCGGCTCATAACAGGCGCTCATTTTCTAAAATTTGATTAAATGATTTGTTTCACTTCCACGTGCGGACATCTTCGGAATCCACGCTTATTTTTGCTATGACTTTCTACTTCTCTGCATCATTCTCTGTTTGTGCCTCACTCACAGCTTGTGTGTGTGCGTGTGTACTCGGTATATATAAATGCACAAAAGTTCTATATGAAAGAATTAAGTGACACGTATCTGTCATGCTTTTAGTCATCCTTGTGGCCAGTGCCAATCACTGGACTGGGCTGATTCACAAAATGTGAATGTGTAATTTTTTTTCCTTTGAAAAAATTGTTCTCAGTGTATGCTGAAGTCACCATTTTGCGCTTCTACCGTATTGGGCTACAGTCTCCAGTGCTTTACATCTGAACCTGTGGCAATGTGTTTCTAGTGCTGATGCACGCTGAAGTGCAACAATGGCAAGGCTGCAGACAATCAGCAAGGAGGAGATCCAGGAGATGAGCAGTAGCCTGCAGTCGCGAGTGGTGACGGAGGTGGTCGCACAGGTGCAAGGCATGCTGGGACAGTATCCCAAGACAATATTCCAGTTCCAGGATACTTTCATGGGGACTAGGGGGGCCAGATGTGACCTGGGGTTTAGGTTGTGTGTGGCACTGGGAGGGAAATCTACAGGGGACTACATTTTAAAATTGGACATGGGTTGCAGATTGAATTAGCCCTGCACATTTTCATGCGGAAATAAACAGTCCTAAGATTTAGTGAACAGAGACATAGCCTATTGTCAGTTATGTTTTTGCATTTAACAAATTAGATGACAGCATGCATGGCACATTCCAACACTTTGCCTTTTACCAAGGTCGCGGTTGCCATTCTCAGTGGTAAGGACATGTGCGTTGTACTTTTGTGAGGTTGCTTAAAGCATGCTATGCTGTCAGTATATATTCAATCTGTATAAATGGAAAAAAACTGCTATTGTTAAAAATTTGATGTAGCTTCGTTGGATAGGCGTATGCTAATTGCCCGGAATGTATTAAAGATCTGCAGCATGCATTCCACCCACTTCCATCATCTTTTCTTTTCCAGTTGTGCCTGTTGAAACCAGTTCTTTAAGTAAAAGGTCAAAGCAAGAATGTAGTGTTTGTTATTTTTTTGTGAGGTTGTCTTGAAAGCATTTTATATGGCTATGGCTGTCAGGTTTAGATTGGATATTCAAATACGACTCAAGCAGGGAAAAAAAAACCTGTTTTGAATTGTTAAAAAAATGAATGTAGCTTCGTTGGGTGGTGCGCTATAAGCGATTGGGTCACCCAGGGAATGGGAGGGATCAGTGGGTTATGGGTCTGAATTTCATTGCTCTCTCGTCTCCCTCGCTGTTCAGTTGGCTGCCTGTGGACTGTGTGTCAAAGCTGCATATGAAAGGTCATCCCCGACTCCGCTCTGTGTGAGCTCAGCTGTAGTCTGAAAAGTCTGAAAAGAATTGGAATGGTGACACCACGTTTCCGTGGAGAAATTTGCAGATCATGAAAAATATACGGTAGGGTTTGTCCATGAATGTGGCTGCAGTTACCGATAGTTGGACACTCCTAATTAGGGTGGGAATTGGACATACTCAGCCCCAAATTATAATTTAAAACATTTACATTCTAGAATGTATTTTTTAAATCGTATGTGAGCGCTGGAAATCTTTTCTGCATTTCTAAACATTATCTCTTGGGTCTGAAATGTGCATCTTGCTACAGCATTAGTGTTTAGGCGAGTGACTATGAGGTGCAAATATCCTGAGTTTACGTTTACGTAAGGACCCTGAAACGGCTATAGTAAACTAATATAACAATAATGATAACACACTGCAGGATTTTTTCCACCTTAGCATTTTGTCATGTCTTGCGCCACGATTTCTTGTTTTGGTAGATTGTTCATGTTATTCAATTTAATAATCTTTTCTTCTGATTGTTTTTAACCTCTCACTAGGTAACACTAACAAAGCAGTAAATGGACATATAATCCTCTTATTGTTCGCACACAATAAGAACATGACGAGATGCGTTCCGTAACCAGCCCAGCTGGGATTCCAACACCAGCTGGGATTCTAAGCTGTTTTCAACACTTCTCGCTGGTCATAGCTGGTCTATGGCTGGTCAAAGCTGGTTAAACTAGTAGAGTAAGATGGTGGCAAAACTGGTGTCTACAGTTAAGCTGTTTTGCTCAGTCGTTAAAGAAAACTGTTTTCTTGCCAGAACTGTTGATTTGTTGCACACTTCATTTATGCTCCCAGTTCAGTAATTTTGCTGGTGACTTGCTCTATCTTGTTATACTTTATGCATCTATTTGTCTATATTTTATGTCATTTATGTGTATATTTCCCCAAGTGTGGGACCTTCCCGGGATCGGGACACCCAACTTCAAAGCAGACGAGTACCTTCAAAAAGTAGAATTCCAGCGTTATGATTTCTTCATCATCATTGCCTCAGAACGATTCAAAGTCAGCAACGTGCAGCTGGCCACTGAGATCCAGCGTACAAAGAAGAAGTTCTACTTTGTTCGCTCAAAGATCGACAATAGCTAGATGCAGAGAGAAGAAAGAAGGGCTTTGACAAGGACAAAACACTCAATTTAATTAGGCAAGACTGCATTACAGGTATGGGTCAGTGTGATATAGAACTGGTTCCTCTACTACAGCTGTTCCAGAGGGAAATTTAGATAGTTGCTAGTTATAACTAGGTACAACAGCAATGACCTGGGAATTGAGTCTGTGACCTTTAGGATACAAGACCAGCTCCTTACCCATTATCTTACACTGCCACTGTACTATTTTGTTTCTCTAAGGCCTCCAGGAAAGCGGGGTGGAATCCCCCACGGTATTCCTCATCTCCAGCTTCGATCTGCAGCTCTATGACTTCCCGCAGATGGAGGAGACGATGGAGAGAGAGCTGCCCAAGCACAAGCAGCATGTGCTCCTGCTGTCACTGCCCAACATCACCCTGGACATCAACAAGAGAAAGAAGGAGGCCCTGCAGGCCAACATATGGAAGATGGCCCTGCTGTCGGGTGCCATGGCAACCGTGCCCATCCCAGGTCTGTCCGTGGCGGTGGATGTGAGCATCCTGGTCAAGGAGATCACCAGTTATTACCAGGCTTTTGACCTGGATGATGAATCACTGCAGAATCTCTCTGAGAAAACATATGTGCCACTGGAGGAGCTGAAGGCGGTCCTCAAATCCCCCCTCAACAAGGAGATATCCGCCGATGTGGTCATCAAATTGCTGACCAAATGTGCTGGGGCAGGGCTGATGTTGCTGGAGTACTGGGTCAGCACGATCCCGGTGTTCGGCTCCATGGCAGCCGGGGGGATCTCGTACGCCACCACTCACAGCATGCTGACGTCCTGCTTGAATGAGCTGGCGGACGACGCACACAACGTCCTGATGAGAGCTTTGCAGACAGAAGTGTGAAGAGCAGACTTCACACCAGTTAAAGTGCCTTTCTGTACTAGTGCCTGTGATCTGTATGAAGATGTTCTCGTGGAACTTAAAGTTTGTGTATTCTTATACAAGATATAGTATTGTTTGTATTGGAAAAACACAGCTAAGCAATCTTTAATCTTTATAATGTGAGCAATATACACATTTATTATACTCATGACTGTCACTTTGGATTTTTATGTGCATGTATCTATAAAGAGAATTAATTGACACCATGGACAAATTCTTAGCTGGTTTGATTTATTTGACATAATAACGTCTATATCTCAGGAAGCCTATCCATGTTCTGTTTTTTGGGGATTAGTTTGGCACATACAGGGTTGGGGCTGGTATTATGTCTTTTAAATAAAACAAATTAATGTCACATATGAAGCACAGTAAAATCCACCAATCTGTAGTCAATGCAATCTATAACTACATGTTTAATATGTGTGCGATTATATGTATATTTTTTGTTCTTGAATAAATCACATGCAAAAAACATCAGTGTACTTTTTCATTCATTATGAACTGATGGCACTACATTTAGTTCGACACTTTTCCCCTGTTAAAAGGCATGTTTCATTTCTGTTACTGTTACTTTCTGAAAACATACGAGTGACTATGGTTTGTGGTAAAGAAACATAAATCTGGTTACCTCTTCGAAATGAGGCACATGCTACAGGAGCAGTCCCAGAAAATGCTCCCGGTGAGAACATGGTACATCCTCCCATTTGGTCTTCAACTGATCTAGGACGGCTTCTATTAGGTGAAACCATGGTTACTTCAGGGACATGGATTGCTCCCTCCCGAGTCGAAAATGTCTCTGTTCCTCCCAGCAACTCAGGGAGTCCCGTTTGTACAGTGGTCCACCGTTCGGTGCGTCCATGACGGCGGTTTGCGTGGATGCTATAGGAAAGCATCAGCAGGGAGAGAACACTTCGTGACCACTCACATTCAGTGCAGTACTCAGTGTAAAGCCGGGCACCCACCGCACGCGTATCGACCGCGAGCGCACTACGCGCGTATTACGCGCGTAACTGAAGCGTAGTTGAAGTACTGTTATTACAATGGCAGCGGGCGACGTCGTCTCCACCAGAAGCGAACGCGTCGCGAACCGGCTGCGAAGCTCGCGCGACACAAGCGAACTGAAGCGTAGTTTTTCGCTTCTGTTCTATTTTTTCGGCTTGTCGCGCGTCACGATGGCCTGTTTATACACAGAAATATGCTCTAAAATGCTAGGTATACATGCTCTGATTTATATTTCATCCTTATATTACTGGGGGTGTGTCCCTAGTTCCCTCCCAGACATTTTATAAGCAGCTAATAAAATACAAGCCTTTTCGTTTTTGTATTGTCCTTGCAGAAAAAAAACAAACAAAAAACAAAAAACTGGAACCTGGGGAAAAGGCAAACTTAGTTTCGCTATCTTATTTTGCGGAGGGGGCGGGGTAAATTTGAAAATACATCACAGAAAGACGTAGCCTATTGAATGATGTAGACGTGAATGCACCAAGCAGCGGTTTGTTAGCTCGAGTGTTGTAAGGTAGTTTTTAACCAACCATTGCTCAGCCTATTTGACTTTTCCGATGTCTTCGTTCGCCGTGCTTTTAAAAAGGGCTTGTTAATAAAATCAGATAATCCACAGTGCTTTAAAAAAATCTGATTTAGTGGTCTTGCCGATTAAAATGCACCTATTTTATAAATTAAGTTGTAAGCAAGCCTTTATTGCACTTGTACTTCAAAGCTTCCGGTGTTCATGACGTTGTGGTGTTCATTTCCCTTCAAGTTTAAACTGTTACGCTATCTTTTTGACGATTAACTGATTTTACTAAATATGATCATATAAATGTCTGGACGTGAATAACAAGACGACACGGGTATTCCCAATGGTTGATTATGGATAATTTATTATTATTATTATTATTATTATTATGATCATTACATATTCTTCATAAAGTTGGCACGCTTGTTAACCAAGCAAATTAATGAATGCAGTTTGAGATTGATTATTATGTAGGCTACGTTGCGATTTAAGCTTATGGTAATTCTTTAAAGCGTTTACTTTCTCAGGTATTTACATGAGTTAACGAAATATTACCAAATTAACAAACTGAAAAAGGTCTCTCACCAAAGTATTCACCTAACCCATAATCAACAGTCGTGAACAAACGTGAAATACACGATGTAATCCCACTGCAGACTGCAAGAGCTACTATGGATATAGAGCTTTAAGCAAGCCTTTGCGCGACACAAACGGAACCAGTGGAGACACGCTACGCGCCGCGCCGTGCTGCTTCGCCGTGCTGCTTACGCGCCGCTTACGCTACGCGTGCGGTTTGTGCCCGGCGTAACTGCTACGTAAATGCTGGCATGTTGGAAAGTTACTGTGATTCAGCATGACAACGTGTTGTAGGGATAAAACAATGCTCTAGATTCGGACAGCTCTCACAATTTAAACAAGTGAGTACGCACATCAACATCTAATAGATGAAGCAGCAATATGTGGACTAATGAAGTGTCAAAAGTGTTGCACCTAACGAGTGATCATTTTCATCCACTTCCGTGAAATATTTACTTAGTTTCTGGTGCATCACGTTGAACACTCGACTGTTACATTTTCTAAACTGATCTAGATGGGCCGGGCTCTCGATGCCAGTGTGTAGGCTACACGTACCCTATTGTATATGATGCACGATGGTCACAGTTTAGCCTTGCATTTCGCCGTGACCTTTTATTTCTTTATCATATGAACATTTCCAGTAAATCGAAACTGAAATTCTACTGGCCCCGCTTAAGCGAATAGTACGGCTTCGGCTCGCACCCACTGCCCGCGCTAGAACATAAAACCCGGAAACATAAGCTAAAGTGTGTATTTCGTGAGCCCGAATCAGGACGACTCAGATACGAGCTGCATTAGGTAAGTTTATCAGAACATTACCAAAGATTAAATGTGCCGCTTTTGCGCGGTCATGCATTTTTTTGTCAAGAGCATTTATTCCAAGTAAGATATTGTCTATCCAGCTTGTCCTGTAGCTAATGTTTATACATTTTTATTGCTTTAACGGTACACTTACTGTAAGTGAAGCCAATCTCATACAAAGTATATTACCACTACTTCAGCGATTTTACCTGGGTTCCCTAATTAATGTCCTTACACTCGGCCTATTTATAATTAGGAATACAACAAAGTCCGTGAGTGTTGTAAAGGATATGTTCCTGGAACTAAAACGTAAGTAGAATTTCTGCGTGCCTTGGAAATTATGAACTAAATAAATGTTTGGTCAGAAGAGTGCCTAGTCCTAAAATGCAACGTATTTACTACAGAAGACAGCATATTTTAATTTCGCAGTTGAAATAACATCTGGATGATCACGCACCAATCCTAAAAATTTCAAAGACTGTAAATTTAAAATCCGATGAAAAACACGATTTCAACGTACAAGAATGCCACGTCACTCACACATACAAAGCACTGTCTATAAGTCATTAATCTAAGCCTGCCATTAAAAGTATTGATATCAAAGTTGCGCCAAGTTATATGAACAATATTGGCTATCTTATCTGACACAAATTATACAAGCTGTAGTCCAAAGCAATGCGACCCAATGTTTCCGAAATGTTTTCTCAAGTAACTTGAAACTATTTAGGAAAAATATGTCTTTGTCCCAAACATTACGCTGCTCACTGTATGTGTGTATTTGTGTATTTTCTCATTAGGTTGACCATGGAAGAGGAGTATTGCGTAATAGAAGAGGATGAGGTGAGGGAGATCAGGGAGGCACTGGAAAATGAGACCTTGACTTCAGCGGTGGCTAAGATCCAGGACTATTTTGAGCAGCTTGACCGTGTGGAACTAAATATTGCCATCACGGGAGAGTCCGGGTCTGGCAAGTCCACCTTCGTCAATGCATTCCGAGGCCTGGGGGACGAAGAGGAGGGCTCAGCTAAAACTGGCGTGACTGAGACCACCATGGAGCCAACTGTGTACCCCCACCCTAAATATCCCCAAGTCAAAGTGTGGGACCTTCCTGGGATCGGGACACCCAACTTCAAAGCAGACGAGTACCTTCAAAAAGTACAATTCCAGCGTTATGATTTCTTCATCATCATTGCCTCAGAACGATTCAAAGTCAGCAATGTGCAGCTGGCCACTGAGATACAGCGTACAAAGAAGAAGTTCTACTTTGTTCGTTCAAAGATCGACAACTGCATAAATGCAGAGAAAAGAAAGAAGGGCTTTGACAAGGACAAAACACTCAGTTTAATTCGGCAAGACTGCATTACAGGTATGGGTCAATGTGATATAGAACTGGTTCTTCTACTACAGCTGTTCCAGAGGGAAATTTAGATAGCTACTAGTTATAACTAGGTACAACAGTAGTGTCTTACCTGGGATTTGAGCCTCTGACCTTTAGGATACAAAACCAGCTCCTTACCCATTATCTTACACTGCCACCCTGCATCAGCCGTATAAAGCTTGGGACAGCTGACCATTTAAATCTGTCATTCATTTGTTTTTGTGACTGTACTATTTTGTTTCTGTAAGGCCTCCAGGAAAGCGGGGTAGAATCCCCCACAGTCTTCCTCATCTCCAGCTTCGATCTACAGCTCTACGACTTCCCGCAGCTGGAGGAGACGATGGAGAGAGAGCTGCCCAAGCACAAGCAGCGTGTGCTCCTGCTGTCCCTGCCCAACATCACCCTGGACATCAACCAGAGGAAGAAGGAGGCCTTGCAGGCCAACATATGGAAGATGGCCCTGCTATCTGGCGCCGTAGCAACTGTGCCCATCCCAGGTCTGTCCGTGGCGGTGGATGTGAGCATCCTGGTCAAAGAGCTCACCAGTTATTACCAGGCTTTTGGCCTGGATGATGAATCCCTGCAGAATCTCTCTGAGAAAACAAATGTGCCACTGGAGGAGCTGAAGGCGGTCCTCAAATCCCCCCTCAACAAGGAGATATCGGCCGACGTGGTCATAAAATTGCTGACCAAATGTGCTGGGGCAGGGCTGATGCTGCTGGAGTACTGGGTCAGCACAATCCCGGTGTTCGGCTCCATGGCAGCCGGGGGGATCTCGTACGCCACCACTCACAGCATGCTGACGTCCTGCTTGAATGAGCTGGCGGACGACGCACACAACGTCCTGATGAGAGCTTTGCAGACAGAAGTATGAAAATCAGACTTCACACCAGTTAAAGTGCCTTTCAGTACTAGTGCCTATGATCTTCATGAAGATGTTCTAATGGAAATTAAAGTTTGTATATTCTTTAACAAGAAATAGTGGTGTTTGTATTTGAAAAAACACAGCTAAGCAATCTTTATAATGTGAGTAATATACACATTTATTATAATCATGACTGTCACTGGATTTTTATGTGGATGTATTAACTGGTCTATAAAAAGAATTAATTGACACCATGGACAAATACTTAGCTGGTTTGGTTTATTTGACGTAAGTACCATCATCTATATCTCAGGAAACCTATCCATGTTCTGTTTTTTTTGGATTAGTTTGGCACATACAGGGTTGGGGGCTGGTCTTCCATCTTTTAAATAAAACAAATTAAAGTCACACAAGATGCACAGTGCAATCCACCAAACTGTAGCCAATTCAATCTACACTTACATGTTTAATGTGTGCAATTATATGCATTTGTTCCTGAATAAATCACACACAAAAACACCAGTGTACTTTTTCATTCATTCTGAACTCATGGCACTACATTGAGTTTGACTTTTTTTTCCCTGTTAAAAGGCATGATTCATTTCTGTCATTCTTGCTTCACAAGTGCTTACTTTTGATTTTCACACCTTGTTTCCTATTGGTTAAAAAGTCTGAAATCCAAAGGCAAAGCTCAATATCAAGCCCCCTCATCTTTTCATAAAGTCTTGCTGGTAAAAGAAAAATTCACATATCCAGTCATTATATACTGCATCACTATAAGCATGATATCTTAATTGATTTACATAAGACCACCCAGCAACACACATCATGCATAAATTCACATCTACAGCAGTTCCACATAGCCTATCAATAGCCACGTGAAATGCCTCAAGAGTCTCTGCCTTGAGTATTCACTCTTTAGCCGCGTTTCCACCGCAGGAACTATACCCCGGAACTAGGAACCTTTTGAGGAACTCAGTGCGTTTCCACCGCAGGAACTAGGGTCTAAATTTAGTTCTGGGGGCTTTGTTTTACCCCCCAAAACGTTCCTGCTCGGGGGGTAGTACTTTCCGAAAGTACAGGAACCTTTTGGGTGGAGCTTGCAGCGCTGAACATTTCTGATTGGTCGAGTACTCGTAGCATTTGTGTTGTATTTATTTTCCGCCATTACCCGCTATGTTTGAAAATATGCAGCGGCAAACCAATTTATTTTCATAATAACTTCAAATCAAACTTGTATGTTATGCGGCGCAGTAGCCTACTTTTGGTTATAGCCTGTCAACGTCTTGGAATTATAACGTGTGCTCTTCTGTTCTTTTCTTGCTTTAGTATTCGTTTTATAAAATGCTAAGCATTCATGCTGGGACAGCATATTACGTAGGCTACCAAAACATTCAAACGGATTAATTCGGTTGCTGAATATTTTCTTCCGGATTTTCTTTGTTAGCCCGTTGTAATTGACTCGAAACGTTTGATACAGTTATGTGAGGTATGCGGTAGTTCTGCATAATTAACATTGGTGATACAGTACAAGCAAACTGGAAATCACCTTCCGCACTTTTTATCCGGGTAAAATGACAGGTTAATTCTAGTAATCTTCCCTTTAGCTTTTTCAGACTGCCGTAATTTTACTCAATTTTACTGCCATTTTTCAATTCCACGAAAAGAACAGGAAGACTATGGACTCATTTATGGTGCATGGTTCGCATCTGGAGGGCACACTTCGCTGCTCGGCTAGCAGTAACTTCGAAGGAAAGCAAACGGTGGCTGTACCACTACTAATTTACATTTTCACGCAAGTCCGAGTTTTCGTTCTATTCTTGTCATTTTGCGATTAGCCTATATGGAATTGACGACGAGAAAGTAATAAAACAGCAAATTGTTTACAACGTGTGCATGTTTTCTGCTGTTAATGAATGTGTTTGAGAGGATATATGAAAATCAATAAATACAAAAGTAACCATATATAGTCATTGTTGGTAACCCGTTGTATATAAGTGGAATAAACCCCTCCGGGCTGTCCCGGTTATTAGAAAATAATGTAGGCAACTTCGGTGGTAGTATGGGGTTATAGAAGAAATCATATGACAGATGGACCGACGACAACGTCAGTGGGCTAATTTGCCTAATCTTCGCGGTACTTTAGACCCCGGTGGAAACGCAGACAACCATTGGCTGAAGGAACCTTTTAGTTTCTGGTAAAGTAGTTCCTGGGACTGAAAGTTCCGGGTAATTTTGGTGGAAACGCGGCTTTTGTAGTGTCCTCTACCTTTAAAATACAAGCGTATCAGTGAACATTAGCTCACCAATCACCAACAATCATAATGACCACTTGACGTACAACAGTTCCGGGATATGTCACTCTGTAGGTTTTAACCCTAACAAATCACATCTCACAGAGTCGAAAATAAAGGTAGAGACGAGGTACATTTTTGTTTATTAGGACCAAATTTCCAAAATTTGCCCTGAAAGTGCTATAATGTTATATTTTGGTACTACTGAGTACCTTTTACAAGAGAAAATGCAAATTATGTTGAGCTTGTCAGGGGTAGAATTTTATGTATCTATAGGATACCACCTCTGTGATAAGCATCTGGCCTTTATAGGCACTTTTTCATACTTTTTTCCAGAGGGTCCATAGAGATCTTGTTGAGCTGCTAATTATTAAAATCAGGGGTCCGAAATTGGGGTTGAAATAAAAACCTACAGGACAGTAGTTCTCCAGGAGCAGGGTTAGGAACCCCAGCAGAAGACTAGGCTGGTCTAAATGAATATGCCTAAATATCTTGGAAATCTTGGAAATATCATTTCAGAGATCAGAATCTGGGAACCTCAGTGAAATGTTGTCCTTTAGTTGAAAAAAGAGAAAAAAGCAGACCAGATTTAATCCGTGTAAAGAGATCTATCTTTGAGGAAGTACTGCTTTCTACACCCGAAGGAAGATCTAGATCTACACACACACACACACTCACCGGCCACTTTCTTAGGTACACCTGTTCAACTGCTCGTTAACGCAAATATCTAATCAGCCAATCACGTGACAGCAACTCAATGTATTTAGGCACGTAGACATGGTCAAGACGAAGTTGCTGAAGTTCAAACCAAGCAGAATAGGAAAGAAAGGCGATTTAAGTGACTTTCAACGTGGCACGGTTGTTGGTGCCAGACGGGCTGGTTTGAGTATTTCAGAAACTGCTGATCCAGCTGGTATTTTCAGCACCTGCTTCCCTTCCACCCTCTCCCTCAACGGAGTATGACGCTTTCTACAATTTGAGTTCCGTCACATACATCCCGTACCTGGGCAAAGTTAGTATGGTGCATCCACCCAATCTTTGGCGTCAGGCGTAGCCGCCTAGCCCAGGTGATTTAAGTACTCACACAGAGAGGGTAGCGTAACACAAACGATACAATTTATTGAGCTTACGGGTCATTGAATAGGCTGGTTTTCATATTTACTTTCAGCTCCGAGAGATAAGAGCTCAATTGCTACGTTTCAACTCTGTTCTAACTCGAAGGTAAGCAATGTCTTACTTAATATTGCAATAGTCAATGCATTACTCTACAATGTAAAGGAAATGCGTGATTACAGTCCCATTGGTCTCTGGTGTGGTTCGTGAACGATGTAAACTGAGTTGGCTATTAAGTTATTCATCGGCTGCGTTCGCTGAGGAGATTTAATATATTTTTATTGGTTTATTTTCCTAATTAGCTCAATAGCTTCCAGTAATTTTAATAAATTAACGCAGTACAACACACACACACACACACACACACACACACACACACACACACACACACATATCTGTGCTGCGTGTATGCGTCACGCAATATTTGTTGGGGGGTTCAGAACCTATATGGCGATCTGTCCGTGTTGTCTCAGAGAGATAGCATTTGCCTTCCTTTCCGTCTTTCTGAAACATCTCTCAATCCTTTATAGTTTTTCGCAGTACATTTTTATTCCACATTAGAGTACATTGCTTACTGGCTTCCCTGATACACAGAGGGATATTAATGGGAATTTAAAAGTAACAAGATATACAATGAGATAATACTGTGCAATATCCATTTGTAATGTTTAAGTATACAAAACTCATTGGCTAGGATTTGATCAGATCAGCATTGACCTCAAAGTTGCTATTTTTCCAACTTGGCCATTTAGAATAGTTCTTTCTTCATAAATACAGCTTCAGCTGTTACTAAATCTGGTTTGTGGGAAAAAATTGGAATGTTTTGCTTCCTTGTTTGTCAGCTAAGAGTAAATGTTGCTTGAATTCGATACAGCCCATATAGCTTGTTCTGTGTGACAGAACTCCAAACTAGACAAAGTTTAGGTTATTGTATAAGTTGCGAGATAAAGAATCTGTTACATATGTTCAGATACAAATATATGTTTCAGATATAGTTAACCCTGCTGAGTGGTATCTCTCAAATGAAGGTGAATTGATAAGTGGTACTTTTATAGGGACTTGCGGAGCCAGATGTGACCTGGGGTTTAAAACTGCATTAGCAATTAGCCCTGCACATAGTCATGCTGCAATAAACTGTTTTTAGGTTTGGTGAACAGAGACATATCCTGGTTTCAATTTTGTTTTTGCATTTAAGAAACTAGGTCTACAGCACACACTCCACCCTCTTCCATCATCTTTTCTTTTCCGACTGTGCCTGCTGGAACCAGTTCTGTCAGTAAAATGTCAAAGCGAGAATGTGGCTTTTGTATCAGTACTTTTTTTTTTGTGAGGTTGTCTTGAAAGCATTTGATGTGACAATGGCTGTCAGGTTCAGATTGGATATTCAAATATGACTCAAGCAGGGGGAAAAAAAAACCTGTTTTGAATTGTTAAAAAAATGAACGTAGCTTCGTTGGGCAGTGCGCTAGAAGCGATTGGGTCACCCAGGGAGTGGGAGGGATCAGTGGGTTAGGGGTCTGCATTTCATTGCTCTCTCGTCACCCTCGCTGGTCAGTTGGCTGCCTGTGGACTGTGTGTCAAGGCTGCATATGAAAGGTCATCCCCGACTCTGCTCTGTGTGAGCTTAGCTGTAGTCTGTGGTCTGAAAAGAGGCAGAATGGTGACACCACATGTTTCAGTGGAGAATCGCAGATCATGAAAAATAGACGGTGGGGTTTGTCAATGAATGTAGCTGCGGTTACCGATTGTTGGACACTCCAAATGAGGGTGGGAATTGGACACACTCAGCCCCAAATTATAATTTAAAACATTTACATCCCAGAATGTATTTTTTAAATCACGTGTGTGTGTTGAAAATCTGTTCTGCATTTCAAAATATTGTCTCTTCATTCTGAAACGTGCATCTTACTACAGCACTAGTGTATAGGCGAGTGGCTACGGGGTGCGGATATCCTGTGTTCATGTTAGGACCCTGAAACTGCTAGGTGTGCAGCAGTCAAAACGGAATTCCCATTTAAAGTCAATGCAGTTTATTTTACAGTATGAGCAATGATGGTAATATACAGATGCATAAGTATGTTTTTAGTGAGGTGGCTATACGTGAATGGCGTGTGTTGACAAGTCTCCCTGAAGCATTGCACTTTCCCCTAACATATTCAAAGATCAAAATCAAAACTCCAAGTCATCAAATAAACACACAAAGATAACAAAACAGTACATTAATGATCCTGCTTGTGCTCTCTGTAAGCATGCCACACTGGGTTAACGTTTGTATCTGGCTTGGGTATGACCCATAGGTAGCAAGACCCCACCAAAGACACCAACTTGTTCCCCATGCATCCGCCAATCATTTACTTACACCAGCCAATCAAAATGTCATATATGGCGCTTTTTCGCTGAATGGTACTGGCTCGACTCGACTGGCTTTTTGGTTTTCCATCTGGTAAAAGTTGTGGATAGTACCTGGTACCTGATACGTTCATTGGTATCACCTCCGTCGAGGTTCCAAGCGAGCTGAGCCGATACCAAAAGGTGACGTGAAAACACTGCAGACCACTGAGTGGGCAGAGAGAATCGTCACTACGTTAGCTTACCCTCTTGCGTCGCCTTTGAAAATATGAGGATTCGACACACCGCTGTGGGTAAAACAAAGATTTGGTTAAAACATAGACGGGTTAAAATCCACATACCTGCATTAGTCTAGCTCTAGCTTGCTACTTCAGTGTAGCGACAATGTTATAACGGTCTCTGAAAAACGGTATTTGCCTTTGGAGAGCGATGAATTGTTTTCCCCTCCGGGTGTGGGCTGGACTTGCTCTGTCTCTATTGACGGGGCACTATCTGCAGTAGTCTGTGATCATGTCAAACTTCATCTAAATGCCCATTCTACGAAACACATATTGTTTCAACTACTCAATTTAATAATTTCTGCTCATTTCTTTGGTACTACTGTGGTATTTTCTGACATGCAAAGCTTTCTGGGAAATATGTCTGTGCATGCTATTGTCCAATGTCAACTGTTCGATTTCTCACAAGTATTACCTACTTTTTCTTCTTGAACTGTCACGTAAGGTCAGTGATCTACCTAAGGAAGACACAAAGAGGAGTCCTACCTATGGCTAAGCGTATCCAAATGCCTTATAAACCTCATAATCACAAAAAGTCGGTCTCACAAGAAATAACAGGAAATGGAGCAGGACAAAAGGTTACACAAGTTGTGACCCCGAGCGCTCAAATTGAAAGACCTTTTTGATAATTCTCTCAATGAAGCCTCGTTGGATGGCTGTCAAATCAGTGAGTACATACACTGTGGGTATTTCTGTTGTGTATCTCATGGTGCCAGCCTCTTATACTTCTGCCACCCTGCCATTTGTCACAGCCATTGCTTTATATATCCACCAAAGCGACAGTGTTTAACGGTACACATTCATCTTACTGTAAAAATTCACACAAGGATAACGGTTATCCACAACCGCTTCTTAAAGGGTTACTTCGCATTTTTGCACCCAGGTCCGCTGCGCTACTCATCACAAATTATGTGAAACTTCGCCCCCCTAAAATCTTGCTCTGCCTCCCAATTACATCAGTGTACATCCTGGACTGGCTACGATGTATGCGTCTTTGTATGAATGTGTACGAATACTTCTCATAGTCTACATTTATATGGATTACTTTATCACTTTCTCAGAACAAACAATTCACAAAAAGAAATGATATCTGAAAGAAAACATTTTCAGCATACAAAAATGGCACATTAATCACACATGCAAAGCACTATAAATCATTAACAGTTGCAAAATCTAGGTCTGCCATTAAAAGTACTGATATCAAAATCATGCCAAGTTACAATAAACAATATTGGCTACCTTAGATAACACAAATAAAATATGCTGTATTCCAAAGCAATGCTGCTACCCAATGTTTCTTAAATTCTTTAATGTAACTTGTTCTTACCATCTGAACACATTGTCGTCATTCAAAATTTTCACTGTCACATCAAAGTATCATGTGAAAAACTGGCCCCATGGAAGAACACATCATTTAAATGAATGTTTTCAACAGCTGATGAACACTTACACACCAGAAAGGATATGCTTCTGCTTGCTTGTCAAGTTCGTTTTACAAAATGTACAACCTCTTCAACATTTCCAAAAATTCCAAAATTTGGGCATGTAAAGTATTCTAAATGCTGCACACACATACATACGTACATACATCCATCCATATATACAGTGCATAGAATACTTCATTATCCCTGTGATGACATTTCTGTATCACCATATAGAAGAGGCTGGGGGGGTCAATAAATACATACAAAAACTTTACATGTTTCAGCCTCTAAAATACACATTTCATATTACAAACCCAATCATGTAGGCTTGATAGCCCAATGAAGTTTCGCCAATTAAGTACAATAGTATGAGAGTTGTGTTTTTACAGTTGAGATTACTGGTTGTCACCAGTGCAGTAAAGACAATATGGGTAGTTAGGTGTGCAGGGTCTGAGGTAAACATAGCCTGGCAACATATTCCCATTTAATTTTGTTTTTGTACAGTTTTTGTTTTATGTTTTGTGATGTACCATAATCTGTATATAGTTTGACACTGGCTATCCACCTGCTTAAAAATAAATTTAATTTGGTGAACAGCTGGTCAACCAGCTAAAATAAGCTAGAAGTACGCAAAACACAGTTTAAACCAGCTTGACCAGCTAAGTCTGGAATTTTCAGTTGGGAGGGTACGGGGTTAGGCCAGGGTATGCTCTTTTTTCCTTTTAATTTGGTAATTTAATTAAGGATGCATTTTAGGGTGTAAATATGGTACATATTTCTCCTTATCAATGTCATGATTGAAGACCATGATTGGTCAATCAGTTGAATCAGGTGCTGCAGTGCTGAGCTAAAGCAAAAACCTGCACCCACACCGGCCCTTTATGGATAAGATTCGACACCCCTGTGTTATACTGTATGCATATATTTGTCTATTTCATGCTGTTTGTATGTATATTTTCTCATTAGGTTGACTATGGCTGAGAATTACTGCAGGATTGATGAGGATGAGGTGAAGGAGAACAGGAAGGTGCCGGAAAACTCAAGGTGAGAACATGGCACATCCTCGCTTTTGGTCTGTAATTGATCTAGGATGGCTTCTATTGGGCGAAACCATGGTTATTTCAGGGACATGGATATCTCAGTCCCCTGAGCCAACAAACAATTTAGGAAACACTGGGTAGCATTGCTTTGGAATATAGTGTGTTTAATTTGTTTGAGCTAAGATGGCCAATATTGTTTCATGTAACTTGGTGCAATTTTGAGATCAATACTTTTAAAGGCAGGCTTAGATTTATGACTTATAGACAGTGCTTTGTATGTGTGAGTAACTTATTTTTTGTTATTTTTGTACATTGAACCATTTGTTTATTAACCATTTTAATGGCCACTGATGTGAATAAACAGGCACAATGCCTGCATAAGTATGAGCTCATCCTTCATTCCCTTCTTAGTGCCCTCTATACCAACCCTCTATGCTTCAATTATATAATGCCCATACCTGCCATCCCAAAATGTACCAAACATTATGGTGCCCTCAAATGTGTGTGTGTGCTGTGGGTGGGGGCTATGTATAAAAAGTGCCCTAATTTCCAAATTGTGTAACCAAAGTGCATAAAAACACCGTTAAATAACTGCTGCAAATGTGCACTTTTACCACATGTGAATTGTTTGGCTACAAGCCCAAAATTGTGGAGAACAGAAACAAATCAGGAAAAATCAAGACAAAATATATCTTTGTCCCAAACATTATGCAGCTCACTGTATGTGTTTGTATTATTAAATTTGTATTTTTTCTCATTAGCTCGTCCACGCAAGAGGACTTTTGTGTAATAGAAGAGGATGAGGTGAGGGAGATCAGGGAGGCACTGGAAAATGGGACCTTGACTTCAGCGGTGGCTAAGATCCAGGACTACTTTGAGCAGCTTGATGGTGTGGAACTAAATATTGCCATCACGGGAGAGTCCGGCTCTGGCAAGTCAACCTTCGTCAATGCATTCCGAGGCCTGGGGGACGAAGACGAGGGCGCAGCTAAAACTGGCGTGACTGAGACCACCATGGAGCCAACTGTGTACCCCTACCCTAAATATCCCCAAGTGTGGGACCTTCCCGGGATCGGGACACCCAACTTCAAACCAGACGAGTACCTTGAAAAAGTACAATTCCAGCGTTATGATTTCTTCATCATCATTGCCTCAGAACGATTCAAAGTCAGCAACGTGCAGCTGGCCACTGAGATCCAGCGTACAGAGAAGAAGTTCTACTTTGTTCGCTCAAAGATCGACAGAGACCTAGAGGCAGAGAAAAGAAAGAAGGGCTTTGACAAGGACAAAACACTCCGTTTAATTCGGCAAGACTGCATTACAGGTATGGGTCAATGTGATATAGAACGGGTTCCTCTACTACAGCTGTTCCAGAGGGAAATTTAGCTAGCTACTAGTTATAACTAGGTACAACAGTAGTGTCTTACCTGGGATTTGAGCCTCTGACCTTTAGGACACAAAACCAGCTCCTTACCCATTATACTACACTACCACCCTGCATCAGCCGTATAAAGTTTGGGACAGCTGACCATTTAAATCTGTCATTCATTTCTTTTTGTAACTGTACTATTTTGTTTCTTTAAGGCCTCCATGACAGCGGGGTAGAATCTCCTACAGTCTACCTCATCTCCAGCTTCGATCTGCAGCTCTACGACTTCCCGCAGCTGGAGGAGACGATGGAGAGAGAGCTGCCCAAGCACAAGCAGCGTGTGCTCCGGCTGTCACTGCCCAACATCACCCTGGACATCAACCAGAGAAAGAAGGAGGCCCTGCAGGCCAACATATGGAAGATGGCCCTGCTGTCGGCTAGCATAGCAACTGCGCTGGTCTGCTCGTGGCGGCGGATGTGAGCATCCTGGTCAAAGAGCTCACCAGTTATTACAAGGCTTTTGGCCTGGATGATGAATCCCTGCAGAATCTCTCTGAGAAAACAAATGTGCCACTGGAGGAGCTGAAGGCGGTCCTCAAATCCCCCCTCAACAAGGAGATATCGGCCGACGTGGTCATCAAATTGCTGACCAAATGTGCTGGGGCAGGGCTGATGCTGCTGGAGTACTGGGTCAGCACAATCCCGGTGTTCGGCTCCATGGCAGCCGGGGGGATCTCGTACGCCACCACTCACAGCATGCTGACGTCCTGCTTGAATGAGCTGGCGGACGACGCACACAACGTCCTGATGAGAGCTTTGCAGACAGAAGTGTGAAGATCAGACTTCACACCAGTTAAAGTGCCTTTCAGTACTAGTGCCTATGATCTTCATGAAGATGTTCTAATGGAAATTAAAGTTTGTATATTCTTTTACAAGAAATAGTAGTGTTTGTATTTGAAAAAACACAGCTAAGCAATCTTTATAATGTGAGTAATATACACATTTATTATAATCATGACTGTCACTGGATTTTTATGTGGATGTATTAACTGGTCTATAAAAAGAATTAATTGACACCATGGACAAATACTTAGCTGGTTTGGTTTATTTGACGTAAGTACCATCATCTATATCTCAGGAAACCTATCCATGTTCTGTTTTTTTGGATTAGTTTGGCACATACAGGGTTGGGGGCTGGTCTTCCGTCTTTTAAATAAAACAAATTAAAGTCACACAAGATGCACAGTGCAATCCACCAAACTGTAGCCAATTCAATCTACACCTACATGTTTAATGTGTGCAATTATATGCATTTGTTCCTGAATAAATCACACACAAAAACACCAGTGTACTTTTTGATTCATTCTGAACTCATGGCACTACATTGAGTTTGACTTTTTTCCCCTGTTAAAAGGCATGATTCATTTCTGTCATTCTTGCTTCACAAGTGCTTACTTTTGATTTTCACAACTTGTTTCCTATTGGTTAAAAAGTCTGATATCCAAAGGTAAAGGAACTGCTCAATATCATCGTTTCATATAGTCTTGCAGGTAAAGGCAAAATTCACATATCCAGTCATTATATACCGCATCATTATAAACATGAAATCTTAACAGATTTACACAAGACCACCCAGCAGCACACATCATGCATAAATTCACATCTACAGCAAACATCATGCATAAGTTCACCATAGCCTATCGATAGCCATGTGAAATGCCCCAAGGGTCTCTGCCTTGAGTGTTCACTCTTTGTAGTGTCCTCTAACTTTAAAATACAAGTGTATAAATTAACATTAGCTCACCAATCACCAACAATCACAATGACCACATAACGTACAACGGTTCCTGGATATCCACCATTCTGTAGGTTATAACCCTCACAAATCACATCTCACAGAGCCGGAAATAAAGGTAGAGACGAGGTACATTTTTGTTTCTTAGGAACACATCTCCAAAATTTGCCCTGAAAGTGTAATAATGTTATATTTTGGTACTATTGAGTACCTTTTACAAGAGAAAATGCAAATTATGTTGAGCTTGTCAGGGGTAGAATTTTATGTATCTATAGGATACCACCTCTGTGATAAGCATCTGGCCTTTATAGGCACTTTTTTCCAGAGGGTCCATAGAGATCTTGTTGAGCTGCTAATTATTAAAATCAGGGGTCCCAAATTGGGGTTGAAATAAAAACATACAGGACAGTAGTTCTCCAGGAGCAGGGTTAGGAACCCCAGCAGAAGACTAGGCTGGTCTAAATGAATACGCCTAAATATCTTGGAAATATCATTTCAGAGATCAGAATCTGGGAACCTCAGTGAAATGTTGTCCTTTAGTTGAAAAAAGAGAGAAAAAAGCAGACCAGATTTAATCCGTGTAAAGAGATCTATCTTTGAGGGACCATGCACTGCTTTCTACACCTGAAGGAAGATCTAAATCTACACACACACACACACTCACTGGCCACTTTATTAGGTACACCTGTTCAACTGCTCGTTAACGCAAATATCTAATCAGCCAATCACGTGACAGCAACTCAATGCATTTAGGCACGTAGACACGGTCAAGACGAAGTTGCTGAAGTTCAAACCAAGAATCAGAATGGGTAAGAAATGCGATTTAAGTGACTTTGAACGTGGCATGGTTGTTGGTGCCTGACGGGCTGGTTTGAGTATTTCAGAAATATTTCATTCAATATTGAATTGTTTCTATTGGTTGTGACCGTTTTATAAAAGCAGTACGTCCCTAGGGGCCACGCTGCATCGTGAGTACAGTCACGGCTACAGGGGGTTGCCGGCGCTCCGATTCACACAGTGCATAACAGCACCCCTGTTTCATAACGTAAACGGAGAAGGCCATGAGATTGCCGGGTCTCTATGCTCAGTGTCCCAGTGTGCCGGAGTCTGAACCGATAGAACAGGAATAGTGAGATATTTGCGCATCTAGTCTTCAGCACAATTGTGGCTGCACTTTTGTGGTTTAGATCTTGATTTAAGCATCTATTTGCAATTTGCTGAGGAATGCGCCTCATAACAGGCGCTCATTTTCTAAAATTTGATTAAATGATTTGTTTCACTTCCACGTGCGGACATCTTCGGAATCCATGCTTATTTTTGCTATGACTTTCTACTTCTCTGCATCATTCTCTGTTTGTGCCTCACTCACAGCTTGTGTGTGTGCGTGTGTACTCGGTATATATAAATGCACAAAAGTTCTATATGAAAGAATTAAGTGACACGTATCTGTCATGCTTTTAGTCATCCTTGTGGCCAGTGCCAATCACTGGACTGGGCTGATTCACAAAATGTGAATATGTAATTTTTTTTCCTTTGAAAAAATTGTTCTCAGTGTATGCTGAAGTCACCATTTTGCGCTTCTACCGTATTGGGCTACAGTCTCCAGTGCTTTACATCTGAACCTGTGGCAATGTGTTTCTAGTGCTGATGCACGCTGAAGTGCAACAATGGCAAGGCTGCAGACAATCAGCAAGGAGGAGATCCAGGAGATGAGCAGTAGCCTGCAGTCGCGAGTGGTGACGGAGGTGGTCGCACAGGTGCAAGGCATGCTGGGACAGTATCCCAAGACAATATTCCAGTTCCAGGATACTTTCATGGGGACTAGGGGGGCCAGATGTGACCTGGGGTTTAGGTTGTGTGTGGCACTGGGAGGGAAATCTACAGGGGACTACATTTTAAAATTGGACATGGGTTGCAGATTGAATTAGCCCTGCACATTTTCATGCGGAAATAAACAGTCCTAAGATTTAGTGAACAGAGACATAGCCTATTGTCAGTTATGTTTTTGCATTTAACAAATTAGATCTACAGCATGCACTCCACCCACTTCCATCATCTTTTCTTTTCCAGTTGTGCCTGTTGAAACCAGTTCTTTAAGTAAAAGGTCAAAGCAAGAATGTAGTGTTTGTTATTTTTTTGTGAGGTTGTCTTGAAAGCATTTTATGTGGCTATGGCTGTCAGGTTTAGATTGGATATTCAAATACGACTCAAGCAGGGAAAAAAAAACCTGTTTTGAATTGTTAAAAAAATGAATGTAGCTTCGTTGGGTGGTGCGCTATAAGCGATTGGGTCACCCAGGGAATGGGAGGGATCAGTGGGTTATGGGTCTGAATTTCATTGCTCTCTCGTCTCCCTCGCTGGTCAGTTGGCTGCCTGTGGACTGTGTGTCAAAGCTGCATATGAAAGGTCATCCCCGACTCCGCTCTGTGTGAGCTCAGCCGTAGTCTGAAAAGTCTGAAAAGTCTGAAAAGAATTGGAATGGTGACACCACATGTTTCCGTGGAGAAATTTGCAGATCATGAAAAATATACGGTAGGGTTTGTCCATGAATGTGGCTGCAGTTACCGATAGTTGGACACTCCTAATTAGGGTGGGAATTGGACATACTCAGCCCCAAATTATAATTTAAAACATTTACATTCTAGAATGTATTTTTTAAATCGTATGTGAGCGCTGGAAATCTTTTCTGCATTTCTAAACATTATCTCTTGGGTCTGAAATGTGCATCTTGCTACAGCATTAGTGTTTAGGCGAGTGACTATGGGGTGCAAATATCCTGAGTTTATGTTTACGTAAGGACCCTGAAACGGCTATAGTAAACTAATATAATAATAATGAGAACACACTGCAGGATTTTTTCCACCTTAGCATTTTGTCATGTCTTGCGCCACGATTTCTTGTTTCGGTAGATTGTTCATGTTATTCAATTTAATAATCTTTTCTTCTGATTGTTTGTAACCTCTCACTAGGTAACACTAACAAAGCAGTAAATGGACATATAATCCTCTTATTGTTTGCACACAATAAGAACATGACGAGATGCGTTCCGTAACCAGCCCAGCTGGGATTCCAACACCAGCTGGGATTCTAAGCTGTTTTCAACACTTCTCGCTGGTCATAGCTGGTCTATGGCTGGTCAAAGCTGGTTAAACTAGTAGAGTAAGATGGTGGCAAAACTGGTGTCTACAGTTAAGCTGTTTTGCTCAGTCGTTAAAGAAAACTGTTTTCTTGCCAGAACTGTTGATTTGTTGCACACTTCATTTATGCTCCCAGTTCAGTAATTTTGCTGGTGACTTGCTCTATCTTGTTATACTTTATGCATCTATTTGTCTATATTTTATGTCATTTATGTGTATATTTTCTCATTAGGCTGACTATGGCTGAGGATTACTGCACGATTGAAGAGGATGAGGTGAGGGAGATCAGGGAGGCACTGGAAAATGAGACCTTGACTTCAGCGGTGGCTAAGATCCAGGACTATTTTGAGCAGCTTGACCGTGTGGAACTAAATATTGCCATCACAGGAGAGTCCGGGTCTGGCAAGTCGACCTTCGCCAATGCATTCCGAGGCCTGGGGGACGAACAGGAGGGCTCAGCTAAAACTGGCGTGACTGAGACCACCATGGAGCCAACTGTGTACCCCCACCCTAAATATCCCCAAGTCAAAGTGTGGGACCTTCCCGGGATCGGGACACCCAACTTCAAAGCAGACGAGTACCTTCAAAAAGTACAATTCCAGCGTTATGATTTCTTCATCATCATTGCCTCAGAACGATTCAAAGTCAGCAACGTGCAGCTGGCCACTGAGATCCAGCGTACAAAGAAGAAGTTCTACTTTGTTCGTTCAAAGATCAACAACTGCATAAATGCAGAGAAAAGAAAGAAGGGCTTTGACAAGGACAAAACACTCAGTTTAATTCGGCAAGACTGCATTACAGGTATGGGTCAATGTGATATAGAACTGGTTCCTCTACTACAGCTGTTCCAGAGGGAAATTTAGCTAGCTACTAGTTATAACTACGTACAACAGTAGTGTCTTACCTGGGATTTGAGCCTCTGACCTTTAGGATACAAAACCAGCTCCTTACCCATTATCTTACACTGCCACCCTGCATCAGGTGTATGAAGTTTGGGACAGCTGACAATTTAAATCTGTCATTCATTTGTTTTTGTGACTGTACTATTTTGTTTCTGTAAGGCCTCCAGGAAAGCGGGGTGGAATCCCCCACAGTCTTCCTAATCTCCAGTTTCGATCTACAGCCCAAGCACAAGCAGCGTGTGCTCCTGCTGTCACTGCCCAACATCACCCTGGACATCAACAAGAGAAAGAAGGAGGCCCTGCAGGCCAACATATGGAAGATGGCCCTGCTGTCGGGTGCCATGGCAACCGTGCCCATCCCAGGTCTGTCCGTGGCGGTGGATGTGACCATCCTGGTCAAAGAGCTCACCAGTTATTACCAGGCTTTTGGCCTGGATGACGAATCCCTGCAGAATCTCTCTGAGAAAACAAATGTGCCACTGGAGGAGCTGAAGGCGGTCCTCAAATCCCCCCTCAACAAGGAGATATCGGCCGACGTGGTCATCAAATTGCTGACCAAATGTGCTGGGGCAGGGCTGATGTTGCTGGAGTTCTGGGTCAGCACAATCCCGGTGTTCGGCTCCATGGCAGCCGGGGGGATCTCGTACGCCACCACTCACAGCATGCTGACGTCCTGCTTGAATGAGCTGGCGGACGACGCACACAACGTCCTGATGAGAGCTTTGCAGACAGAAGTATGAAGATCAGACTTCACACCAGTTAAAGTGCCTTTCAGTACTAGTGCCTATGATCTTCATGAAGATGTTCTAATGGAAATTAAAGTTTGTATATTCTTTAACAAGAAATAGTAGTGTTTGTTTTTGAAAAAACACAGCTAAGCAATTTTTAATTTGTATAATGTGAACAATATACACATTTATTATAATTATGACTCTCACTTTGGATTCTGATGTGGATGTATTAACAGGTCTAAAAAGAAAATTAATTTACACCATGGGAAATTCTTAGCTGGTTTGGTTTATTTGACGTAAGTAATATTTTCTATATCTCAGGAAACCTATCCATGTTCTGTTTTTTTTTATTAGTTTGGCACATACAGGGTTGGGGGCTGGTCTTCCGTCTTTTAAATAAAACAAATTAAAGTCACACAAGATGCACAGTGCAATCCACCAAACTGTAGCCAATTCAATCTACACCTACATGTTTAATGTGTGCAATTATATGCATTTGTTCCTGAATAAATCACACACAAAAACACCAGTGTACTTTTTCATTCATTCTGAACTCATGGCACTAAGTTGAGTTTGACTTTTTTTCCCTGTTAAAAGGCATGTTTCCTTTCTGTCATTCTCGCTTCACAAGTGCTTACTTTTGATTTTCACACCTTGTTTCTTGGTTAAAAAGTCTGAAATCCAAAGGCAAAGTAATTGCTCAATATCAAGCCCCCTCGTCTTTTCAAGTCTTGCAGGTAAAAGAAAAAATCACATATCCAGTCATTATATACTGCATCACTATAAGCATGATATCTTAATTGATTTACATAAGACCACCCAGCAACACACATCATGCATAAATTCACATCTACAGCAGTTCCCCATAGCCTATCAATAGCCACGTGAAATGCCTCAAGAGTCTCTGCCTTGAGTATTCACTCTTTGTAGTGTCCTCTAACTTTAAAATACAAGCGTATCAGTGAACATTAGCTCACCAATCACCAACAATCATAATGACCACTTGACGTACAACAGTTCCGGGATATGTCACTCTGTAGGTTTTAACCCTAACAAATCACATCTCACAGAGTCGAAAATAAAGGTAGAGACGAGGTACATTTTTGTTTATTAGGACCAAATTTCCAAAATTTGCCCTGAAAGTGCTATAATGTTATATTTTGGTACTACTGAGTACCTTTTACAAGAGAAAATGCTAATTATGTTGAACTTGTCAGGGGTAGAATTTTATATATCTATAGGGTACCACCTCTGTGATAAGCATCTGTGCATTTATAGGCACTTTTTCATACTTTTTTCCAGAGGGTCCATAGAGATCTTGTTGAGCTGCTAATTATTAAAATCAGGGGTCCCAAATTGGGGTTGAAATAAAAACCTACAGGACCGTAGTTCGCCAGGAGCAGGGTTAGGAACCCCAGCAGAAGACTAGGCTGGTCTAAATGAATATGCCTAAATATCTTGGAAATCTTGGAAATATCATTTCAGAGATCAGAATCTGGGAACGTCAGTGAAATGTTGTCCTTTAGTTGAAAAAAGAGAGAAAAAAAGCAGACCAGATTTAATCCGTGTAAAGAGATCTATCTTTGAGGGACCATGAAGAAAGGTGATTTAAGTGACTTTGTACGTAGCATGGTTGTTGGTGCCAGACGGGCTGGTTTGAGTATTTCAGAAACTGCTGATACACTGGTATTTTCACGCACAACCATCTCTAGGGTTTTCAGAGAATGGTCTGAAAAAGATAAAATATCCAGTGAGCGGCAGTTCCCTGGGCGAAAATGTCTTGTTGGTGGCAGAGGTCAGAGGAAAATGGCCAGACTGGTTCGAGCTGATAGAAAAGCAACAGTAACTCAAATAACCACTCGTAACAACCGAGGTATGCAAAAGAGCATCTCTGAACGTACAACATGTCGAACCTTGAAGCAGATACAGTAGCACAAGACCAACCCTGTACTAGCAAGGTGTACCTAATAAAGTGGCCGGTGTGTGTGTGTGTGTGTGTGTGTGTGTGTATAGTGTTTGTATAGTGAAATAATTTCACCGCTACATGTTTTTGTCTTCCAAGATGCTTAAATAAAACAAACTTTTTTTGTTCTACGCATTTTTTGTATTTGTATATATGCAATAAATCTTGAATGCCAGCGAAAGGGGGAAAACGAATAAAATAAAAATTAACCGGTTTCTGCAAGCGCTTCCAAACCTTCATTCATAAAGGAAAGGGAACTTCAAAGCGACGAGATCCCTAGTGTACAACACCTGCTTCCCTTCCGCCCTCTCCCTCAACGGAGTATGACGCTTTCTACAGTTTGAGTTCCGTCACGTACATCCCGTACCTGGGCAAAGTTAGTATGGTGCATCCACCCAATCTTCGGCGTCAGCCGTAGCCGCCTAGCCCAGGTGATATACGTACAGAGAGGGTAGCGTAACACAAACGATACAATTTATTGAGCTTACGGGTCGTTGAATAGGCTGGTTTTCATATTTACTTTCAGCTCCGAGAGATAAGAGCTCAATTGCAACGTTTCAACTCTGTTCTAACTTGAAGGTAAGCAATGTCTTAATGCAATAGTCGATACATTACTCTACAATGTCAAGGAAATGGGTGATTACAGTCCCATTGGTCTCTGGTGTGGTTCGTTAACGATGTAAACTGAGTTGGCTATTAAGTTATTCATCGGCTGCGTTCGCTGAGGAGATATATATATTTTTATTGGTTTATTTTCCTAAGTACCTTAATAGCTTCCAATAATTTGAACAAATTAACGCAGTACAATACACACACACACACACACACACACATATATCTGTGCTGCGTGTGTATGCGTCACGCAATATTTGTTGGGGGGTTCAGAACTTACGTGGCGATCTGTCTGGTGTTGTCTCAGAGATAGCATTTGCCTTCCTTTCTGTCTTTCTGAAACATCTCTCAATCCTTTATAGTTTTTTCCAGTACATTTTTATTCCACATTAGAGTACATTGCTTACTGGCTTCCCTGATACACAGAGGGATATTAATGGGAATTTAAAAGTAACAAGATATACAATGAGATAAACATTACAAATGGATATTGCACAGTATTAAGTATACAAAACTCATTGGCTAGGATTTGATCAGATCAGCATTGACCTTGTCGTGTCTAGCAACCGACAGAATTCAGAATCAGAAGACAGAAGTCCAATCACCAATCTGTAGAAAACAATTTCATGAGGGAAAAGACACCACAGCAGCAAGCTCTTCAGAAAAGTTAGACTGTATTGCACAGGTGCACAAAGCCGGATCAACTCTGCAGAATTGAACCTCGATTGTCAGTTTCACATACATTTTATACACAAATGTACCCCACAACTCCCCTTA
This sequence comes from Anguilla rostrata, assembly GCF_018555375.3. Lineage (NCBI taxonomy): Eukaryota > Metazoa > Chordata > Actinopteri > Anguilliformes > Anguillidae > Anguilla > Anguilla rostrata. The sequence continues at coordinate 74,094,328 of NC_057933.1, read as the reverse complement.
ACACATTTCTAAAAATACCAGCCATCTGGTCTTCTTGGCACTACAAGGATTTTGATTTCCTGCTCTTGGGTCGGCCTGACCTTCTTGGTACCACAATGATTTTCTGTTCTTTAGATGATAACGTTATTGTGCAATGTTACCCCAACTTTCCCTTAAACAAATGTTAGTCTTTTTCTGTAATGTTTCTTTAAGTATACAAGTTACAGGATTTATAGCCTCCTGTAATTTTCCATATATATTCAGTTTACATAAGGGTCACTGTAAAAATGTTAGTCTTCTAGTTCTTCAATAGCGTTTTGTTAGTTATGGAAAAATATTCGCCTTCTAGCATTTTTACTTGGCAATAACGTGTTTTTTGTTTTGGAAAAATATTCGCCTTCTAGCATTTTTACTTGGCAATAGTTTTCTGCTGAGTAAGTATGGTTTTCTTTAAAGCCTTCTGCGTTTGCTTTTTTTCTACAGTGGATACTGTGGTTTCCTGCGTTTCCATAAGCTTAGCTGCACATACTGATATAGGTTTATTGGATTACATATTGATTATATTAGTGTATAGTTATACATGTGATATATATTTATCATGCAGCATCGAGAGTTTGGAGGAAACGGTCTGATCAACATTGATGGGAATACCCTAACTTTAACATGTGACGTCATCTCAATCATGGGGAGTCTCAAAATTTTCCTACAACGTCTAAGTTGCTATTTTTCAACTTTGGCCATTTAGAATAGTTCTTTCTTCATAAATACAGCTTCAGCTGTTACTAAATCTGGTTTGTGGGAAAAAATTGGAATGTTTTGCTTCCTTGTTTGAAAATGAATGGAGGCCGCGCGGCGGCGCCGCGTATAGTGTGGCTTCACCGTAACAGTCTCTCCAGGTGCATTTAGAGTGCCGGGAAAGGCCTACCGGTATTCTTAAATAACATCGGAAGAAAAACACGTAGTACAAATACATTTGTTACCGTTTATTGTTAGTATCCAGCCAAAACAAGAAACAACAATCTATATTCAACTTACATTCATTCAGCATTCTTCCGTGTTGTACCTGCCGCAAAACAGGCGGCTGTACCAAGTGGTGTTTTTGTAGAGGATTTTCTGGGCGTGTTGTCGGGCTGTGCCATTGTAGGAGGAGCGATTTAGTGAGCAGCGTACTGAAAGGTATTTTAATGCTGTTCAGAACCCTGTTGATTGTGGGAAGGTAAATTCCTCTATTTGTTAACTGGTATGTAATTACTGTGATTGCTTATTGATTTTAAATAAGCAATTGGTAGTGGTTGTTGTTTTAATTCCAGCTTATTACTGCAATGGTAGGAGCTGCTGCTTTAAAAGGCCTGCATTAGGCTCCTGGGGGAGTTGGGTTTTTACAGTTGAGGTTACTGGTTGTCACCAGTGCAGTAAAGACAATCTCATAAAAAAAAAACATGTTTTCAACATACAAAAATGCCAAATTACTCACACATACAAGACATACACCGTCTATAACTCATTAATTCAGGCTGCCAAAATCCAGGCCTGCCATTAAAAGTATTGATATCAAAATGACGCCAAGTTACGGTACTACAAACAATATAGGCTATCTTGCCTCACCAAAATTAAATAAGATGTATTCCAAAGCAATGCTACCCAATATTTCCTCAATTCTTTCAAGTCACTTGGCCCTGTGTTTTGTAATCTTACCATTTTACAATGTCATGCAAACTTTGTGTCAGATCAAAGTGTCAAATATTTTGAATTGTCTCATGGAACACATTGAAATTCATGTAGAAAACTGCTGGTGAGTGGCTGGTGACAAAGGGTGTGGTGGCATAAGTGTAAATGCATCAGAAACACAGGTGAAATATGGCCAGTGTATGTACTCACGGATTTGACGGCCATCCAACGAGCCTTGATTGACAAAAGAATCAGGAGCCCATAGAATTAGAGCTCCCTAGGTCGCAACTTGTTTACCCTTCTGTCCTGCTCTGTTGTCCGTTATTTCGTGGAGATGCACTTTTAGTGTTTGTAAGGTTTATAAGGCATTTTGATAGGCTTATCTGCAGGTAGGAATCCTTTTCGCTGTTTTGGTAAGCTAGAACTGGAAAACTTGATAGTGGAGAATAGGAGCAGACGCATATGTCCCAGCAGGCTTTGCATATGAGAAAATAACAACAGTGTGAGAGAAATTAGGAGAAATTATGAAATTGCGTAGTTGAAACAATATGTTTATAGCATAATGGGCATGTAGGTGAAGGTTTACATGATCACAGACTATAACGCAAAGTAAATGAAGTGACCATGAGTGAGCTGAGTTTCCTTATCGAACGGTATATATAACAGTCTGTATAAAACAGTAGTTCTTAAAGTGTAGGGTTAAGTAATGTGTGAAATCTATTGCACTGATGTGCTTTTCTCATGTTCAGTACTAGTAGTTATAATTATGAGTGAGTCATGATTTTAAATGTAATGTTTTAATGGGGAGTTGCAGAACGTACATACGTAGTAATTGTTTGTATGTGGCTAGATAGAGAACAGGGCGAGGTAACATGAATGTAGAAACGTGGCGTTTGCTGATAAGAAGGTTTTGTACGGTAGCCAAGTGAAGAAATATAGTTAGTAGAAATGGCACAGTGGTGAACTGGTGTAACTTTTTAATAAAAGGAATACATTTGCTGTCATGAAATGCATATGGGTGGCCGTGAGTGAGTTTTGGTAAAGCAAATATAAGCGTAAGATAACGTTAGTGTGAAAGAGGAAATTATCTGCCTGAGGGCGAGGCGGGATTCAATCCTTCAACCGGAGGTTTACCAGTCTGTGACTTTGTTAGTGCAGCACCATGACATAGCTATGCAATGCGTGAAATATCATTAGCAAACCTGTCCGTGGTTTTAAAGAAGAACACAGGCCAGTAAGCACAGAACATCTCCCGTTGAATCCATATGGCTTTGCAATATTGTAGCCGGTTAATAACTGAACGTGCAGACAGTACGTCATAATGCAGTGTATACGTTTGGTGAACGGCGGGTAGATATGGTGCAAAAGCAATAATTAAGAAGTAGTAGACAATTATTAGTGAGGGTAAAATAAGCATGTTCCTAGCTGGGCTTGAACCTAAAACCCCACGTTCCCAAGACTGTAACCTTGCCCACTAGGCCACAGGCAGACTAGCTATTTAACCAGGAAATGTTTCAGAGTAAAAAGGTAAGGGTATTTTGCGTGTGTATGCGAGTTTTTGATTGGGTCGTGTAGGTGAAGATTTGGCTGGTGTCGGTAAAATGTCCAATGGGGAGACATTTTGTTTGTGGGAAAAATAAGAATGAGAAGAAGAAGAAGAAGGAGAAAACGCAAAATCCCCTTAGTTTGGGGCTTTATTGTGTGGACATGTGAAGTTGTATGAATTCTGTCTGTTGAAATGGGGTGAGAATGTACAGAATTTAATGTTTTTAAGGGCTGAGTGTCTGTGGCTGTTGTGGTTATTTCTGTGGGGAACCCTGAAAAGTGCCAAACTCTTGGTGCTGTATAGGTATGGGGCATGACCCGCCAAGGCGTAACTTGGCGGGATGGCATACCTGCCATCCCAATATGGGTACTTATGTGTGCAGGGTCTGAGGTAGACATAGCCTGGCAACATATTCTCATTTAATTTTGTTTTTGTACAGTTTTTGTTTTATGTGTTGTGATGTACCATAATCTGTATATAGTTTGACACTGGCTATCCACCTGCTTAAAAATAAATTTTAATAATCACTGGTTTTGGAAAACACTGTCTCCTCCGCTGCTTACCATTGTCCAGCCACCGGTCAATCCTTTACAGAAGCATTGGGTAGCAGCATTGCTTTGGATTACAGCATGTTTAATTTGTGTTAGCTAAGGCAGCCAATATTGTTTACTGTAACTTGAAACTTTTCAAACGACGACTGAAGACCCACCTCTTCAGGCTGCACCTCTCTCCATCCCTCCCTTCCCCCCTGTAAATGACTAAACTTAGGGTTGTAACTAGGCAGCTGTTTCATAGGTTAGTTAGTTGATGCGCCTGTCTTAACGACTACTTGTACTTTTATTTATTTTTATTTTTCCATAGATTGCGTTGTTGCCGTTCTCGTTGTTAGTGTTAATCAGTTTAACCATCAGGGTCCAAGTTGAACTATGCGGTTGTTCCCTGTACTTGGACCGGTACTTCTCTCTAGGGGTTTCGTCATACTTGTTCCTGGTTATGGTTATACACTTTGTTGTACGTCGCTCTGGATAAGAGCGTCTGCCAAATGCCTGTAATGTAATGTAATGTAATGTAATGACACGTGGTTTTGATATCAGTACTTTTAATGGCAGGCCTAGATTTTGTTAGTTTTAAAGACTTCTAGTGCTTTATATGTGTGATTAACTTGCCATTTTTGTACGTTGAAAACGTTTTTCTTCAGATAACACATAAAACAGGAAGTGCCTAAAAGTATCCCACACATTTTTTGGAAGTGCAATAATTGTTTCTATAAATATTTGAATATAATCAAATGTCTTTTTAAATACAATACTCAAATTACATTTTTGGTCAGTTCACAGCCCTAATTATCTTAAAGGAATCATGAAAAAAAATAAAAAAATAATAATGAAAACACACCTCAGGATCTTTTCTGTGGAAGTATGATTTTTAAGCTACTCAGCCGGAGACTTTCATGCTTGCAACTCCATACTTTATTCCACCGCTCACACATGACATGCGCATAGAACTACGGCAACCTTTCTAGGGCACACAAGATCGTGCCTATTACTACATTTTCCACATTAGCATTTTGTCATGTTTGCACCATGATTCCTTGTTTTTGTAGATTCTTGATGTTATTCAGTTTAATGTTCTTTTCTACTGATTGGTTCTACCCTTTCACTAGATAGCATCAATTAAGTAGTAAATGGACATATATTCCTCTTGTTGTTCGCACACGGTAAGATCATGATGAAATGCTTTCTGTAACCAGCCCAGCTGGGATTCTAAGCGGTTTTCTTCTAGCTAGATATAGCTGGTCAGTTGCTGGTCATAGCTAGTCTATGGCTGAGGGTGGCTGAACTGGTGGACTAGCTGACGATAGGATGCTCAGCTGGTGAACAGCTGGTCAACCAGCTGAAACAAGCTAGAAGTACGCAAAACACAGTTTAAACCAGCCTGACCAGCTAAGTTTAAGCTGGAATTTTCAGTTGGGAGGGTATGGGGTTAGGCCAGGGTATGCTAATTTTTCCTTTTAATTTGTTCATTTAATTAAGGATGCATTTTAGGGTGTAAATATGGTACATATTTCAGCTTATCAATGTCATGATTGAAGACCATGATTGGTCAATCAGTTGAATCAGGTGTTGCAGTGCTGAGCTAAAGCAAAAACCTGCACCCGCACCAGCCCTTTATGGATAAGATTGGACACCCCTGTGTTATACTGTATGCATTTATTTGTCTATTTCATGCTGTTTGTATGTATATTTTCTCATTAGGTTGACTATGGCTGACAATTACTGCAGGATTGAAGAGGATAAGATTAGGGAGATCAGGGAGGTGCTGGAAAACTCAAGGTGAGAACATGGCACATCCTCGCATTTGGTCTTCAATTGATCTAGGACGGCTTCTAAGGGGTGAAACCATGGTTATTTCAGGGACATGGATTGCTCAGTCCCCTGAGCCAACAAACAATTTAAGAAACATTGGGGAGCATTGTTTTGGAATACAGCCTGTTTAATTTGTGTGAGCTAAGATGGCCAATATTGTTTCATGTAACTTGGCGCAATTTTGACATCAATACTTTTAAAGGCAGGCCAAGATTTATGACTTCTAGACAGTGCTTTGTATGTGTGAGTAACTTGTTATTTTTGTACGTTGAAAATGTGTTTTTCATTAACCATTTTAATGGCTGCTGATGTGAATAAACAGGCACAATCCCTGCAGAAGCACGAGCTCATCCTTCATTCCCTTCTTGGTGTCCTCTATGCCCACCTCCTATGCTTCAATTATTTAATGCCCATACCTGCCGTCCCAAAATGTCCCAAACATTATGGTGCTCTGAAATGTGTGTGTGTGCTATGGGTGGGGGCTATGTATAAAAAGTGATCTAATTCCCAAATTGTGTAAACAAAGTGTATAAAAACACCCTTAAATAACCGCTGCGAATGTGCACTTTTACCACATGTGAATTGTTTGAACACAAGCCCAAAATTGTGGAGTACAAAACCAAATCAAGAAAAATCAAGACAAAATATGTCTTTGTCCCAAACATTATGCTGCTCACTGTATGTGTGTATTTGTGTATTTTCTCATTAGGTTGACCATGGAAGAGGGGTATTACATAATTGATGAGGATGAGGTGAGGGAGATCAGGGAGGCACTGGAAAATGAAACCTTGACTTCAGCGGTGGCTAAGATCCAGGAATATTGTGAGCAGCTTGACTGTGTGGAACTAAATATTGCCATCACGGGAGAGTCCGGCTCTGGCAAGTCCACCTTTGTCAATGCATTCCGGGGCCTGGGGGACGAAGACGAGGGGGCGGCTCCAACCAGTGTGGTTGAGACGACCATGGAGCCAACTGTGTACCCCCACCCTAAATATCCCCAAGTCAAAGTGTGGGACCTTCCCGGGATTGGGACACCCAACTTCAAAGCAGACGAGTACCTTCAAAAAGTAGAATTCCAGCGTTATGATTTCTTCATCATCATTGCCTCAGAACGATTCAAAGTCAGCAACGTGCAGCTGGCCACTGAGATTCAGGGCATGAAGAAGAAATTCTACTTTGTCCGCTCAAAGATCGACAGAGACCTAGATTCAGAGAAAAGGAAAAAGGGATTTGACCAGAACAAAACACTCTGTTTAATTCGGCAAAACTGCATCAAAGGTAGGGGTCAATGTAATGTAGAATTGGGTCCCCTACCACAGCTGTTCCAGAGGGAAATTTAGCTAGCTACTAGTTATAACTAGGTACAACAGTAATGTCTTACCTGGGAATTGAGCCTCTGACCTTCAGGATACAAGACCAGCTCCTTACCCATTATCTTACACTGCCACCCTGTATCAGGTGTATAATGTTTGGGACAGCTGACCATTTAAATCTGTCATTAATTTGTTTTTGTAACTGTACTATTTTGTTTCTCTAAGGCCTCCAGGAATGCGGGGTGGAATCCCCCACAGTCTTCCTCATCTCCAGCTTCGATCTGCAGCTCTATGACTTCCCGCAGCTGGAGGAGACAGTGGAGAGAGAGCTGCCCAAGCACAAGCGGTGTGTGCTCCTGCTGTCACTGCCCAACATCACCCTAGACATCAACAAGAGAAAGAAGGAGGCCCTGCAGGCCAACATATGGAAGATGGCCCTGCTGTCGGGTGCCATAGCAGCTGTGCCCATCCCAGGTCTGTCCGTGGCGGTGGATGTGACCATCCTGGTCAAAGAGCTCACCAGTTATTACCAGGCTTTTGGCCTGGATGATGAATCCCTGCAGAATCTCTCTGAGAAAACGAATGTGCCACTGGAGGAGCTGATGGCGGTCCTCAAATCTCCCCTCAACAAGGAGATATCGGTCGACGTGATCATCAAGTTGCTGACCAAATTTGCTGGGGCAGGGCTGATGCTGCTGGAGTTCTGGGTCAGCGCAATCCCGGTGTTCGGCTCCATGGCAGCCGGGGGGATCTCGTACGCCACCACTCACAGCATGCTGACGTCCTGCTTGAATGAGCTGGCAGACGACGCACACAACGTCCTGATGAGAGCTTTGCAGACAGAAGTGTGAAGAGCAGGCTTCTCACCAGTTAAAGTGCCTTTCTGTACTAGTACCTGTGATCTTTATGAAGATGTTCTCGTGGAACTTAAAGTTTGTGTATTCTTTTACAAGATATAGTATTGTTTGTACTGGAATAACACAGCTAAGCAATCTTTATTCTTTATTTTTTATAATGAGCAATATACACATTTATTATACTCATGACTGTCACTTTGGATTTTTATGTGGATGTATCTATAAAGAGAATTAATTGACACCATGGACAAATTCTTAGCTGGTTTGATTTATTTGACATAATAACATCATCTATATCTCAGGAAACCTATCCATGTTCTGTTTTTTTGGGATTAGTTTGGCACATACAGGGTTTGGGCTGGTATTCTGTCTTTTAAATAAAACAAATTAATGTCACACATGAAGCACAGTAAAATCCACCAATCTTTAGTCAATGCAATCTATAACTATATGTTTAATATGTGTGCGATTATATGTATATTTTTTATTCTTGAATAAATCACATGCAAAAAACATCAGTGTACTTTTTCATTCATTATGAACTGATGGCACTACATTTAGTTTGACACTTTTCCCCTGTTAAAAGGCATGTTTAATTTCTGTTACTGTTACTTTCTGAAAACATAAGAGTGACTATGGTTTGTGGTAAAGAAACATAAATCTGTTTACCTCTTCGAAATGAGGCACATGCTACAGGAGCAGTCCCAGAAAAGGCTCCAGGTGAGAACATGGCACATCCTTGCATTTTGTCTTCAATTTATCTAGGACGGCTTCTGTGGAGTGAAACAATGGTTATTTCAGGGACATGGATTGCTCCGTCCCGAGTCGAAAATGTCTCTGGTCCTTCCAGCAGCTCAGGGACTCCCGTTTGTACAGTGGTCCACCGTTAGGTGCGTCCATGACAGCGGTTTGCGTGGATGCTATAGGAAAGCATCAGCAGGGAGAGAACACCTTGTGACCACTCACATTCAGTGCAGTACTCAGTGCAACTGCTACGTAAATGCGGGCATGTTGGAAAGTTACTGTGATTCAGCATGACAACGTGTTGTAGGGATACCACAATGCTCTAGATTCGGACAGCTCTCACAATTTAAACAAGTGAGTACGCACATCAACATCTAATAGATGAAGCAGCAATATGTGGACTAATGACGTGTCAAAAGTGTTGCACCTAACGAGTGATCATTTCCATCCACTTCCGTGAAATATTTACTTAGTTTGGTGCATCACGTTGAACACTCGACTGTTACATTTTCTAAACTGATCTAGATGGGCCTGGCTCTCGATGCCAGTGTGTAGGCTACACGTACCCTATTGGATATGATGCATGATGGTTACAGTTTAGCCTTGCATTTCGCCGTGACCTTTTATTTCTTTATCATATGAACATTTCCAGTAAATCGAAACTGAAATTCTACTGGCCCCGCTTAGGCGAATAGTACGGCTTCGGCTCGCACCCACTGCCTGCGCTAGAACATAAAACCCGGAAACATAGGCTAAAGTGTGTATTTCGTGAGCCCGAATCAGGACGACTCAGATACGAGCTGCATTAGGTAAGTTTATCAGAACACTACCAAAGATTAAATGTGCCGCTTTTGCGTGGTCATGAATTTTTTTGTCAAGTGCATTTATTCCAAGTAAGATATTGTCTATCCAGCTTGTCCTGTAGCTAACTGTAAGTGAGCTTACTGTTACTTACTGTAAGTGAAGCCAATCTCACACAAAGTATATTACCACTACTTCAGCGATTTTACCTGGGTTCCCTAATTCATGTCCTTACACTCGGCCTATTCATAATTAGGAATACAGCAAAGTCCGTGCGTGTTGTAAAGGATATGTTCCTGCAACTAAAACGTAAGTCGAATTTCTGCGTGCCTGGGAAATTATGAACTAAATAAATGTTTGGTCAGAAGAAGGCCTAGTCCTAAAATGCAACGTATTTACTACAGACGACAACATATTTTAATTTTGCAGTTGAAATAACATCTGGATGATCACACACCAATCCTAAAAATTTCAAAGACTGTAAATTTAGAATCCGATGAAAAACACGATTTCAACGTACAAGAATGCCACGTCACTCACACATACAAAGCACTGTCTATAAGTCATAAATCTAAGCCTGCCATTAAAAGTATTGATATCAAAATTGCGCCAAGTTATATGAAACAATATTGTCTGTCTTAGGTGACACAAATTATACAAGCTGTAGTCCAAAGCAATGCGACCCAATGTTTCCGAAATGTTTTCTCAAGTAACTTGAAACTATTTAGGAAAAATATGTCTTTTGTCCCAAACATTACGCTGCTCACTGTATGTGTGCATTTGTGTATTTTCTCATTAGGCTGACCATGGAAGAGGGGTATTGTGTAATTGAAGAGGATGAGGTGAGGGAGATCAGGGAGGCACTGGAAAATGAGACCTTGACTTCAGCGGTGGCTAAGATCCAGGACTACTGTGAGCAGCTTGACGGTGTGGAACTAAATATTGCCATCACGGGAGAGTCCGGGTCTGGCAAGTCAACCTTCGTGAATGCATTCCGGGGCCTGGGGGACGAAGAGGAGAGCTCAGCTAAAACTGGCGTGACTGAGACCACCATGGAGCCAAATGTGTACCCCCACCCTAAATATCCCCAAGTCAAAGTGTGGGACCTTCCTGGGATCGGGACACCTAACTTCAAAGCAGACGAGTACCTACAAAAAGTAGAATTCCAGCGTTATGATTTCTTCATCATCATTGCCTCAGAACGATTCAAAGTTAGCAACGTGCAGCTGGCCACTGAGATCCAGCGTACAAAGAAGAAATTCTACTTTGTTCGCTCAAAGATCGACAACAGCATAGATGCAGAGAGAAGAAAGAAGGGCTTTGACAAGGACAAAATACTCAATTTAATTAGGCAAGACTGCATTACAGGTATGGGTCAGTGTGATATAGAACTGGTTCCTCTACTACAGCTGTTCCAGAGGGAAATTTAGATAGTTGCTAGTTATAACTAGGTACAACAGCAATGACCTGGGAATTGAGTCTGTGACCTTTAGGATACAAGACCAGCTCCTTACTCATTATCTTACACTGCCACCCTGCATCAGGTGTATAAAGCTTGGGACAGCTGACCATTTAAATCTGTCATTCATTTGTTTTTGTAACTGTACTATTTTGTTTCTCTAAGGCCTCCAGGAAAGCGGGGTGGAATCCCCCACAGTCTTCCTCATGTCCAGCTTCGATCTGCAGCTCTATGACTTCCCGCAGCTGGAGGAGACGATGGAGAGAGAGCTGCCCAAGCACAAGCGGCGTGTGCTCCTGCTGTCACTGCCCAACATCACCCTGGACATCAACAAGAGAAAGAAGGAGGCCCTGCAGGCCAACATATGGAAGAGGGCCCTGCTGTCGGCTAGCATAGCAGCTGTGCCCATCCCAGGTCTGGCCGTGGTGGCGGATGTGAGCATCCTGATCACGGAGATCACCAGTTATTACAAGGCTTTTGGCCTGGATGATGAATCTCTGAAGAATCTCTCTGAGAAAACGAATGTGCCCCTGGAGGAGCTGAAGGCGGTCCTCAAATCCGCCCTCAACAAGGAGATATCCGCCGACGTGGTCATCAAGTTGCTGACCAAATTTGCTGGGGCAGGGCTGATGCTGCTGGAGTTCTGGGTCAGCGCAATCCCGGTGTTCGGCTCCATGGCAGCCGCGGGGATCTCGTACGCCAGCACTCACAGAATGCTGATGTCCTGCTTGAATGAGCTGGCAGACGACGCACACAACGTCCTGATGAGAGCTTTGCAGACAGAAGTGTGAAGCGCAGGCTTCACACCAGTTAAAGTGCCTTTCTGTGCTTATGTTCTCATGGAACTCAAAGTTTGTATTTTCTTTAACAAGATATAATATTGTTTGTATTGGAAAAAATCAGCTAAGAAATTTTTATAAAGTGAACAAAACACATTTATTATAATCCATGATTGTCATCTTCGATTTTTATACGTATGTATTAACATGTCATTAAATAGAATTGACACCATGGACGTATACTGGTTTGGTTTATTTTACAGAAGTAAAACTATCTCAGGAAAGAGAGAGAGGAACTAATATGGGTCACACACAGTGCCATAACAGTGTGCAACCCTATATAGTATTGTTTCCTGAATATTTGATGTTCATTAAAACAAACAGCAGTATACTTTTTCAGTCATTATGATCTGATCTACATGAGTGCAAATAATTTTGTTTACCCTTGTGTTCTGTTCACTTTTTGGTACCTTTGGTACTGTTCACCAGGTCAAATTGAGCTAGCATTATTAGGATTTTAAAGCAATACAGAAATAAAATATTATGTAAAAACATATGTTGTCTTTATTTGAATTCCAAACAACACAGATAACATATATGGTTAATGTTTGCCATTTACCTCTGCAAGATTACATTTAACAAATAAAGTGTCATTTGTTTTTTGGGATAAAGTTTTTATTTATGTATTTTTTTAAAAGTCCACTCTAATGAAGACATGGGTGGTATAAGTCATGTTTACCTTGAAAAATTAAATTAAACAAGGTTTTCATGACTGTTGATGTTTATTGTTTTGAACTGAAATAGAGCCAGAACCAAATGTAACAGTTTTTGCCACTGGCCATGAAATACCTCTCAAAAATGTGTCAAAGATAATTTTGAAATAACACTTAACACTGTTTGGATGTGCATGCCTGTCTACACTGTCTAAAAAGAAAATGCTGTGTGTCTGCATGTACATGCCAGTCTACACACCACATTATGGATATAATTTCAGTGTATTTCTTACAAATGTGCTTGATGCACTTTCTGTATTTGACCCCTTTGAGGGTCTTCTTCTGATCATATTGATGGATTATGGAAGTGACCCACACACTGTGATGCAATGGGGTACAGTGCAAGAAAATGGTGAGTATTTAGAACGTTTCGGAATAACGTTGTGAAGGTGTGATGGTTTCCACACTACAGAGGGTAAAGAGGGTGAGGAAGCAGGAGCAGATGGGTTCTCGTGCTTGGAATTTAAAAATATTGCAACCTTATGCCAGGTATGTGTGTTTGTCTGTGTGTGTGTGTGTTTGATATCTACAGAGAAAATGGGCGGTGATTTTGAAAGGAAAATAAATATGTGTGGCATGTGTACTCAATGAAAATGCGTTCTTTTAGGCCTACATGTTTTTCACAAAAAATAAACCAAAGCCATTGGAGTTTCATGTAAAAAAAAAAAAAAGATCATATAATTTTTCTTTTAGTAAAAACAGAAAACGGTTAATATTGACCCGAACAACACATGAGGGTTAAAAGGGATGTTTCACTTCTGCCATTCTCACTTTCTGAAAACACAAGAGTGCCTATGGTTTGTGGAAAAGTCAACTAAATCAGGTTCCATCTTCCCAAACTGCGCAAATGCTGCAGTACCAGTCCCACAAAATGCGCCCGCGGGGTAAGGGCATGGAGGGCCGTCACATCTGGTCTCCAACAGATCCAGGATAGCTTGTATCAGGTGAAACCGTGTTCATTTCAGGCATGCGGATTCGCTCCCTCTCGAACGTGTCCCTCTCTGGTCCTCCCAGCGGCTCAGGGTCCCCCATTTCCATGGCGATCCACGACTGTATGGTGCAGCCATGGCAACGTTTTGTGTGAACGCTAGGAAAGCAGCTAGCCGTGTGCATGTTACTGTGATGCAGTACATCATGTTACAGGGATTCCATGAATTAACTTGCTCTTTTCTGACAACCGTATCACATTTTCAACAAGAGGGTGTACGCATCATCATGTAATGGACGTCCCAGTCAATAGGTACTGATGTGTTAAAACTGTAGCACAGAATGAGTGACAATTTCGATCGGTTTTTTTTTTTTATTTTTTTTAATTCTTTACTGTAGCCTACATCCCATTAAATTCGGTCCTGCTGACCTCCTGTGTATGCTGGTTTTCATTCCAGCCACAATAGTATTCTCAGAATTTTAACAAGCTGTTTACTTTTTTTGATGTGGTACTTTTCATGTTTAGAGGGATCATTTACCCTCTTAAGCCACATTGCTAGAAACAGCCAGCGGTGGACATTCCAGGGGTCAGAAAGTAAAAGTCCTGCCATGTATTTCATCCACCCCTGAAGTCAGTCAGCTGATTTAGCTCTACCTCCTGGCTGAAGAATGGCGCTAATCCAGCAAATCCAGGTGACTGGAACAAAATCCTGGTATGAACTTTTACTTTCTGAACCTGGATTGTCCACCTCTGGAAATAGCTATGCATACAACTAAGACAGAAGTCCCATGTTAACACTGCTTATTGTGCTATATTGCAAACAACAACTGCATAAAAAGAGGTAAATTGGGATGGCAGGTATGCCATCCCGCCAAGTTACGCCTTGGCGGGGGCATGCCCCCATACCTATACAGCACCGAGAGTTTGGCACTTTTCAGGGTTCCCCACAGAAATAACCACAACAGCCACAGACACTCAGCCCTTAAAAACATTAAATTCTGTACATTCTGACCCCATTTCAACAAACAGAACTCATAAACAACTTCACATGTCCACACAATAAAGCCCCAAACTAAGGGGATTTTGCGTTTTCTCCTTCTTCTTCTCTTTCTTCTTCTCTTTCTTCTTCTCATTCTTATTTTTCCTGCCGCCTTTCCCACTAACAACATGTCTCCCCATTGGACATTTCACTGACACCAGCCAAATCTTCACCTACACGACCCAATCAAAAACGCGCATACACACGCAAAATACCGATACCTTTCTACTCTGAAACATTTGCAGGGTAAATAGCTAGTCCGCCTGTGGCCTAGTGGGCAAGGTTACAGTCTTGAGAACACGGGGTCGTAGGTTCAAGCCCAGCTTGGAACACGTTTCTTTAACCTGCTTCAACCCTCACTAATAATTGTCTACTACTTATCAATTATTGCTTTTGCACCATATCTACCTGCCGTTCACCGTTCAGTTATTAACCAGCTACAATATTGCTAAGCCATATGGATTCAACGGGAGCTAATCTGTGTTTACTGGCCTGTGATCTTTAAAACCACCGGCAGGTTTGCTAATGATATTTCACGCATTGCATAGCTATGGCATGGTGCTGCACTAACGAAGTCACAGACTGGTAAACCTCCGGTTTAAGGCTTGAATCACGACTCGCCCTCAGGCAGACCATTTCCTCTTTTACACTAACATTTTCTTACGCTTACATTTGCTTTACCAAAACTCACTCACGGCCACCCATATGCATTTCATGACGCAAATGTATTCCTTTTATTAAAAAGTTACACCAGTTCACCACTGTGCCATTTCCACTAACTATATTTCTTCACTTGGCTACCGTACAAAACCTTCATATCAGCAAACGCCACGTTTCTACATTCATGTTACCTCGCCCTGTTCTCTATCTAGCCACATAGGCTACAAACAATTACTACGTCTGTACGTTCTGCAACTCCGCATTAAAACATTACATCTAAAATCATGATTCACTCATAAGTATAACTACTAGCACTGAACATGAGAAAAACACATTTGTGCGATAGATTGCACACGTTATTTAACCCTCCACTTCAACAACGAACATTAAATACAGACTGTTATATGTACCGTTTGATAAGGAAACTAAGCTCGCTCATGGTCACTTCATTTACTTCGCACTATAGTCTGTGATCATGTCAACCTTCACCTACATGCCCATTCTGCTAAAAAAAACACATGTTGTTTCAACTACGCAATTTCATCATTTCGCCTAATTTATCTCACACTTGTTATTTTCTCATATGCAAAGCCTGCTGGGACATATGCGTCTGCTCCTATTCTCCACTATCAACTTTTCCGGTTCTAGCTTAACAAAACAGCAAAGAGGATTCCTGCCTGCAGATAAGCCTATCAAAATGCCTTATAAACCTTACAAACACTAAAAGTGCATCTTCACGAAATAACAGACAACGGAGCAGGACAGAAGGGTACACAAGTTGCGACCTAGGCAGCTCTAATTCTACGGGCTTGCTGATTCTTTTGTCAATCAAGGCTCGTTGGATGCCCGTCAAATCCGTGAGTAGCCTACATAGCTACACCCTGCCATATTTAACCTTTTCTGATGCGTTTACAATTACGCCACCGCACCATTTGTCACAGCCACTGTTTTACATATATAGCAAACCGAAACTGCTAAACGTACACGCTCTTCAGACTGTACAAATTCACACAATGATAGCCATAATTCACAACCGTTTCTTACAGGGTCACTTCGCATTTCTCACTCTCGTAATAAAACGCTTTGCAAAAGAAATGATATCTCATAAAAAACACGTTTTCAACGTACAAAAATGCCAAGTTACTCAAAAGTATTGATATCAAAATGACGCCAAGTTACGGTACTACAAACAATATAGGCTATCTTGCCTCACCGAAATTTAATAACATGTATTCCAAAGCAATGCTACCCAGTATTTCCTCAATTCTTTAAAGTCACTTGGCCCTGTGTTTTGTAACCTTACCATATTACAATGTCATGCAAACGTTGTGTCAGATCAAAGTGTCAAATATTTCGTATTGCCTCATTGAACACATGGAAATTCATGTAGAAAACTGCTGGTCAGTCACTACAGGAAGCATATTTCTCCAGAAAACATATGTTTATACTTGCTTCTGAACTGAATTTGACTAAATGTACAAGTGATTGTATATTTGCAACATACAATAAATACATGTAAAATACATATTGTACATACATACATAGAGAACTTCTTTATCCCCATGGGGACATTTCTCTCGCAGCATGTTACATTCACATTTACGAACAGACATTTATACCAAGAAACATACAATCATTCACACAACAGAAAGGCTGGCCACCAAAATACATACATACCAATACAAATTGGACATATAGATGCCTTTTCAATCAATCATGACTGTGAGAAAGCCATCCACACATATGTTTGGCCTGTCCATGTACTGCACACTTATATACACACAGGGCCAAGTGACTTTAAAGAATTGAGGAAATACTGGGTAGCATTGCTTTGGAATACATGTTATTAAATTTCGGTGAGGCAAGATAGCCTATATTGTTTGTAGTACCGTAACTTGGCGTCATTTTGATATCAATACTTTTGAGTAACTTGGCATTTTTGTACGTTGAAAACGTGTTTTTTATGAGATACTTTATACAGTACTGACAAAATTAAGGGCTGAGGGGAATAACAGGCTCCTAATTAGTTTGTTGAACACGTTTAAGTTCTTTCATAGTAATTTTTTTCCATTAAACCTAGGCTATTAACACAATGCAGATTTAGCTCGTTAGCATTTGTTCTGTCTTTGAATTCTTCATTATCTACCAGACGGTTAGTTTTAGTGGCCATTGTGGGGAGTCCTGAATTACCCCTTATTTTTCTTCGCTGTCGTGTCCACTGTCGTATTAACTTATTTCTTTGCGGTGATACATTTCCTTCGGTTTCGTTTTCATAAGTTTTCGCTATTTTGGTGCCATTTCTGCACTGGAGTAATCACAGTTCAGAAGAATTTGGGTCGTAACAGCGCGCTTTGAGATTCAATTCTTAAGTCGAAATCGAAACTCTAGCCTACTTAAGCATCGTCGCGCCCGTGCACGTTGTGCGTTAGAATTGAGAAGCCATAACCGGTTTTTAATGAACACTTCCCTGATCGGAGAATGAACACAATCCGAATAAGAGCAGCATTAGGTAAGTTTAACAGGATTTAACATAGGCTATTTAAAATAAGTTCTTGTACTGCTTGTCATGCAGGCTAATGTCAACATTTATCTAACCATTTCGACATAACGACCGACATACTTCGTTAAAGTCACGTTCTTACAGAGTCTACACCAATTCGCAGCGATTTCCCCTGCGTCTCCCTAGGCCTGCAAGTTCATACGCTATTTATAATTACTACAAAAAAGTCTCCGAGTATTGTGAAAGCTACTTTCCTGCAACCTGGACATTTACAGAGCCATTTTTAGGTCATTAGAATCAAGAAAATGCAAAGGCTACAGCAAGCCAAAGTTTTTGCCTCTTCTTGCGCACGAGATACATTTTGTTCCCTGGTTTTGTCGTTTCTTAGTTTCCGATATTTTACTTTATACGTGGCCTCTCTTCGAGTAATAGACTCAGTGTCCTTCGCGTTGCCTACTTGGACAACGATCTAAATCTCAGAACATTAGGCTTATAGCACACCTTAATATTTGTTACGGTTATTTTATTGCAACGTAGATGTCAATACAAGTCTTAACGCTCGCTCGCATGCAGCTCTCAGCTATATAGCGTTTTTGTATATCAATCATTATGACGTCAGATGTACATTTAAATTACGCATTGAACTTAAGTTTTAAAACCTTAAACCATAAGGTATCGATTGTTGTTGTTGTTATGATTTATTTTTGCTGCAGTCCTTACAAAAATACTGCAGATACTGTAAGTTATTCTGCAGTTTAACTAAAGTACAGTAGCCTACAATGCAGTTAAGAGTTTTACTTCATGAGTACTGCACATGAAATAGAGAAACTGCAGTGATATTGCAATAACAAATGTGCCCTAAATAGTGCATAATACTGCAGTAATAGTGCACTAATTAGTCATTACAGCTATGGTTGAACTGCAGTTATTTATTTTTGTAAGGGGTTGTTTTCACGTCAATTTCAAGTTAATTTAATTTGGCCCAATCCTTAAATTTAGCATCAAATCCGTGCTCAGGAACGTACCATAAATGAATCCCCAGAATATTATTTATTTTAAAAAATTGATATGCATTTCAATTTTCACGCACACAGGTAGATGAATGGTGTGTACAAATGACTGGCCTCGAGATGGTGTAAGTTTGGAGAAACGAGCAAGGTAGAGTTTGATTTCGGGAAAAAAAAAAAAAAAAAAAAACATTGTCACTTAAAAATACAAAATGATGTTTGGTATAGTTGTGCTTCAATTTTATTTCATCTATCATCTTAAACTATTTTTTTTTTGCCATTTGTGTGTATGTTTTCTTATTAAGTTGACTATGGCTGAGGATTACTACTCGATTGATGAGGATGAGGATGAGGATGAGGTGGAGCAGGTCAGGAAGGCACTGGAAAACCAGACCTTGACTTTAGCGGTGGCTAAGATCCAGGACTACTGTGAGCAGCTTGACCATGTGGACCTAAATATTGCCATCACGGGAGAGTCTGGCTCTGGCAAGTCCACCTTTGTCAATGCATTCCTGGGCCTGGGGGATGAAGACGAGGGGGCAGCTCCAACCGGTGTGGTTGAGACGACCATGGAGCCAACTGTGTACCCCCACCCTAAATATCCCCAAGTCAAAGTGTGGGACCTTCCTGGGATCGGGACACCCAACTTCAAAGTAGACGAGTACCTTCAAAAAGTAGAATTCCAGCGATATGATTTCTTCATCATCATTGCCTCAGAACGATTCAAAGTCAGCAGCTTGAAGCTGGCCACTGAGATTCAGGGCATGAAGAAGAGGTTCTACTTTGTTCGCTCAAAGATCGACAGTGACCTAGATGCAGAGAAAAGGAAGAAGGGCTTTGACAAGGACAAAACACTCAGTTTGATTCGGCAAGACTGCATCAAAGGTAGGGGTCAATGTGAGTTGTAGAAGTGGATCCTCTGCCACAGCAATTCCAGTGCAAAATTTGGAAAGTTGCCAGTACCATTGCTTGTTTGAGGATAGTGAATGAGCAGTATGACGTTTGGGGCAGATGACCATTTAAATCTGTAATTTGCTTGTTTGTTTTGTACTATTTTGTTTCTCCAAGGCCTCCAGGAAAGCGGGGTGCCATCTCCCGCAGTCTTCCTCGTCTCCAGCTTCAACCTGCAGCTCTACGACTTCCCGCAGCTGGAGGAGACGATGGAGAGAGAGCTGCCCAAGCACAACGATGAGACCATTGCAGACAGATGTATCAAGAGTCAACTTCTGACCAGTTCATGTGACTTTGTGGAAAATTACTTCTGATCTTCTGTTGTCTTATGCAGTATAACAAAAATATGTGATCTTTAAAAGGGAATTCCACTGCAAAACAACATTAACCCCATTTAACTGATTTTACCAGATGATTCTCTCAGTGACTGGCAAAAGCAATCTCTGAACAAAGATATCAGCAGAGATAGGGGCTAATTTTCCTTTACCAGTTCATTTTTGAAGAACTACAATGGGGGGGGGGGGGGTAGTTCTTATAGACGAAGGGGGCATTGATCGGACTCCCGTCAGAGAGAGATTTTGGCTAGCAGCTGTTCCAACTGTAAAAAGTATTACCTTTTTTAATTTGTGCTTGTTTTAATTGAGAGCTACATCTACTGAAGTATGCCAACTGTGAATGGTGAGTTTCAAATTTTTCAACATTTTTAGGGCTTTAAGTTCACACGAAGATGGAACCACAGGGTTGCAGCTAGTCATTAGCAGGTAAAGCAGGTACCTGGAGCATGTGCAGTAACTCAGGGCTGTATCTCTGCATGCACTACAAGTATGGAGTCAGGTTGAGGGCTCATTTTATGTTCATCAGGAGGACACTCAATTTAAAATGGCATTCCCCTTTGACATCAAAATGTACCCAGGCAATCGCTGAGCGTTTGACTATACCACTTTTTGTATCTTGCTTTTTTATCCTTAACAGAAAGAGCCAAACATTACAAGTTCATGAGGACGTTTTCATGGGAATTAAACTTTGTATATTCTTTAGGAATATATAGTACTTTTTTCAATTTTTATGTGGATGTGTCAACAGGTCTATACAGAAAATGTATTCACACCATGGACAAATACATAGCTGGTTTGACTTATTTTATAGAAGGACAATCATCTACATTTCAGGGAAACAATCCATGTTCTGTTCTGTTTGGGACTGGTATAGCACATACATGGTTGGAGTGGGTATTTTATATTTAAAATTAAGCTAATTTATGTCACATGTAAGGCACAGTGAAGTTCACCATTCTGTAGCCAATATAATCTGTACATACATGTTTTAATGCTGTATGTCTGCAGGTCTACATATTTTTTTCCAGAATAAATCACAAACACAGTATATGCATTCACTCTTTATGAACTGATGGCACTACGTTGAGTTTGACCTTTTTGTTGTTAAATTGGATGTTTCACTTCTGTCAATGCTCGCTTTCTAAAAACATGAGTGACTATGGCTTGTGGGAAACAAGCCTACATCTGGTTCCCTCTTCCGAAATGAGGCACGTGCTACAGGAGCAGTCCCACAAAATGCTCCAGGTGAGAACTTGGCACGTCGTCACATCCGGTCTTCAGCAGATCCAGGAGAGCTTGTATCTGGTGAAACCGTGGTTATTTCAGGAACGTGGATTGCTCCATTGCCCCCGGAGCCGAACGTGTCTCTGGTCCCCTCCAGCAGCTCAGGGTGTCCCGTTTCCACGGCGATCCACTGTAAGGCGCAGCCATCGCAGGGGCTTGTGTGGACGCTAGGAAAGCAGCCGGCTGTACTCGGAGAGCGCCGAGGACTTCTTCACCCCGTCCCAGATCCGAGCAGCGTAGTGGAACCTGACCAGATCCCACACACACACACACACACACACACACACACACACACACACACACACACACACACACACACACACACACACACACACACACACACACACACACACACACACACACACACACACACACACACACACACACACACACACACACACACACACAGTGTCAATACAGGGTTGGGGTCAGTTCGCACTGCAAAAATCGGTCAATTCAGGAAACTGAAGTTCATTTCACGAATTTAAAAATGCCTTAAGATTCTCTATGGGAATTCATTGCCGTTAATTTCATGAAAAGGCCGAAGCGAAACAGGAATTGACCAAAACCTCGGTGTCAGGTTCAGTTCCCTGTATTACTGTCATTTTTTGTATTCATCACATGTTCACTAAGCTGCTTCAGAGGGGAACTAGGGGACATGCAGGCTCTTTGGTTTAAATGGAAATTAATATAAGCATTCTGTACATCCCATAATTCAGCTTCCTCTCCAAAAAAAGAAAACACCAGTCCTGCAGGTTACCCAGATGCATAAAACACCAAGATAAGGGGTGATTATTAGTAAATATTTCTGAAATTATTTCCATATTTACATTATTTCCTTTCCATACAAGGGATATTTTACCTGTTAAGTAGCAGCATTGGGAAAATGAGTTCCTTCGAGGTGGTGTGCTATGCGGGGACACTCACCAGTTCTTCTCAGTGAGGATGGTGTGGGAGAGCTGGCAGCGAGACATGGCCAGGACCTGGCTGCGCAGCTTGGTAGCCAGCGAGGAGAAGCTGGGGTGTCCCCGGTAACCAGGGAGCAGGGAAAACAGGGGGGTGGAGCCAGGCCCTGACACACCACAGAAATATGTTAGACTGACACTGGGGTAGAGAGACTAGGCAGAAGGGTAAAAACTACACGCTGAAGCCAGCTTCACTCTTGTCTGGGTCTGCAAAAACTCTGACGGCAACTGTGACGGCATTTATAGCTTTTAGCATAAATCAAAAGATAAGGCCTTGGCTGCAGCATTGTTTGGGAGTAACGTCATCAGCAGGAATCAAAAGCAGAAATAAAGGTGACTGAACAGCGATAAAAGGTCTGTTTTGTTTGCCAGGTCCTTAGCATACCATGTTCACCTCTCATTTAATTGCACAGCGAGGATTGCTTTACATTTGCTATCGCTGCTAATGCGCTGATAACGTTATGACGCCGTGTTTTTGTGAGACTTTGATCGCTCTCAGACCTCCCCTGGTCAAAGCGTCCTCCCCCTCGTTCTCAAGCTGTGGCAGCAGGAACAGGTTGACCTCGGTCTCCAGGTAGTCCCGCCCCAGGCCAGGGAAGATGTTACAGTCCAGCATGGACAGTGTGCCTGGCAGGGGAGCGACACAGCAGTCAAGCCAGACATGTGTTCACAGACAGACAGCCAGGCGCTTTACGGTTGTGGGATTCCTTAACAGAATTAGCTATACAATAGTCCCTTTTGTTTCCATGTAATTAAAAAATATTTTGGGGTGATTTACTGTCTGCTAGCTTGATAGTCTGTTTCACCATTACACTATTTTCAGGGAGTCATTTTTTTTTTTTACTCCCGTGACTTCCTGGTGCCTCCTGAAGACCACTATTCCACACTACTATTACGACACGCACAAGCACGCACACACTCTCACCTTTGTATTTAAGGTGAGAGTGGGCCATCAGCTTGTCCATGGTCATGTGCATCTTCTTCAGGTTCCGTGGACAGAAATCATCCCGCTTGGCTTTGTTCTGCAGGAACACTAGACAGAAAAAAAAAAAAAAAACTCTGGATCATTCCGGATCAAAACGTACTGTCCTGCAGTTTGTGTGGGATGGAGGAGGAGGGCTGGGACTGAGAGAGATGCCTTGGGATGGGGGGGAGGGGGGGGGCTTGTTTAAATGGGGGAAATTCATTAAAATAATTCAACCAAAATTACTATAGTATGTCCCATCTACCTACAGTCTGTCTGCATGCACCTGCTTGGGCCCCATCACTGGCACGGAACAGAGCTCACCGATATGAGGGTAGTACTCAGACCCCTCTTCAGAGCCCGAGGAACCGGCGCTGTCGTGGCTGGCAGACGGGGTGGACGGCTTCAGCATCTCCGCAGTCTGGAGGAACCTGGTTTGGAATTGACTGTAATGATGCCGCAAGCACTCGTGTACGGGAACAGGGAAACACGCACTTCATTTTTTGAGCTTAGCTACATTCAGCTCTTCTAACTCTTCACTCTTCATGATTTAGCTGTAGAACCCCTGGGCTTCTGGAGGCTCAGGTTAAACAGGTTTGTGTAAAGACACGGACAAAGAACTTCTGAAATAGGATCGGAGCCTACAACATACACACCATTGTGATTATTATTATTTTTTTGTGTCCATAGTGCTAGGAAAGAAATCTACTCCCAAAACATCAAGAAACATTCAAAATAAATACTTTATTCTCACACATTTTTTAACTTAATAAAAGTAGAGATCACACAAAGTGTGAGGGGTGAAAGGCATTTAATTTAAGTATAACAGCTAAATATGAGTGCTTCACAGTCAATGACACAATATGAAACCAGACCTGGCTGTGCTTTATGTGAAAGACTAGAATACCTTGTTTAATAAAAAATGTACACTGGCCAGACACAACTAAATCCAGATGCAGTCAAGAGACCCCTGAAACTGGACAAACATAACTGCAGTTGCCATCGACTTCTAAGGGGATTAAACAGTGCTTGCATATGGCTGGTGTTTGTGCGGAGTCTGACACCATAATCTGTATTATCTATCACAGATTTTACTAAAACAATCTCTATACATTAATACCTTTTCCATTTAATCTTTTTCAAACATTGTGATTTGTACAAGGGAAAATACCTGTAGAGGTTGATGTCAGTGAACCAATCCTGAACCACAATCACCACATGGCACACGGTGAAGAGAAAGGCGGCCATTTGCAGGGACTGTCACAAAATATGAAAACGGAGATGTCAGCAGCCACACCGACTGCAATATACCACAAATGCAACAGACCACAGGTGTACAATGAAAGCCAATCCACTTATACAAGTCGCCCATTTATTTATTTGATCCTAACGTTTTATAAAAAAGACATCATGACCTACAGTTGTACACAGCATAATAGTCTTGGTGATGATGTTCAAGGCACAGTGCAATCAAAATCGACCTTTATCAATAGTTATATAACAAAGAACCTTATGAAATAAATATAAATATAAGAAAATAAGAATGTGTTATTTTATAATAAATAAAAAAAAAAAACATTTAAGATCGTCTCATTGTAGTAGCTAAGAAAATCCCAGAGCTTCATTTTAAGTTTAAATACATCTGTTTGTACGCGTCTTATCTGATGCTTGTTCTTCTGTAATGCAGCGGCACTGAAAATAAGGATCTTGCCCTCAATGCATCTCCAAGATTTAATTAAAGGTTTAATGAACCAATGAATCAATTATTCTGCTGAGACTTTGAATGAGTTTTTAATGCTTATACTGCCCACTGCTGGAGGACCTGGTATTGGTTGCTGGAGACCTGCTTTCTGATGTCACTAACCCGTCATTTTACATTTCAAAAGTTCACCAATAAACAGTGATGGAAATCCAGCTCATTGTACTATATTAGCATGCCTGCTTGTTATGTTACAAGTACTGACTGTACTGTTGGGACTGTAGAAGCATTATGGAGCCTGTCAAAATTTAAGAGTAACAAAGTAAAATACAGCTGTGCAAGGAGCAACACATTGAATAACTAGCAACGCCACCTGGAGTCAGAGGCAACAATGGTTCTCTCACCGAGACTGACCAGGGCTGGCTTGTACATTTAAGGCTGAATTACTCGGATCTTACCACTGATTACTAAAAGCTACTGGGAGTCCAGTTAGTGGGCCTTCAATAAAATGTGCATTTGTGAATACTAATTCCAAAGGAACACTCCCCCCTCGCCCCAATCCTCCAGTCATACCGTTCCAAAACACTTCATATCAAAGAAAGGATTGTTTTCCATATGAATTGGTCAAGCATATATTTTGTAGCTTACAGGAACTACAAATAAATGGACCTGTTAGTTTGAAAACATAGTTACAGGATAGTAACAGATTTAACAAAACAACCCCAGAAGTGCAGGATGGGGCAACATGTAACAAGTGACAGGAAAAAGGGTTTTTTTTTTTTTTTTTTTTTTTAAATATATATATATATATATATATATATATATATACACAGCGTGGTGGTGGTTATTCTAGGTATAGTCTGAAGAGATGAGTCTTCAGGCCAACGGCGAAGATGGATAGACAACAGTCCTCCAGAAATTTGTAATGCACCCATCAACTGTTGATGCCAAAGTATTACACATTCATAAGGACCGTAGACAAAGCTGTGGCATGGGCTAATCTACCTTTGGCAATGACTGAAAAAGGCCAAGTATCTGTGCTAGAGTGCACACATTCTGCCAAGTACATAAAAAAGAAAAACGAGAAGGGCTTCTTTTTAACTGAAGAAGAGTGCTGTGCATTCAGTTCCATTCCATTCCATTAAAAAAAATACATGATCGGTTAAAAGGTCATTAAAAAAAAGAGGGTGAAAAAAGAGGAAAAAGGTCTGGCACAGAAGGTGCTGTGACATCAAAAACATTAAACAAAATTGCAAACATAAGTGGTACAAAGACATTTGAGAAAAGTGTTGTATAAAAACAACATCATTCAGAATATGTGTTCAAAAAAACTACAAAGTGCAAGTACATGAAACTGCGCCTTGAAATCAGACCATCCCTATTTAGGTCAGAAATTAGGCTAAAAGTAAGTCTTTTCCCACCAGAACAATGCAAGACATTGTGGTTTAAAAAGAACAAGCCTGAAACAGAAATGAAATGTCTGCCCCCTGCTGGCTCGATACTGACCTGCATTTCAACATAAGTATGGGGGAGATTGTACTCGGGTGGAAGTTTCCGGTCGTTATTGATGAGATGATCCAAAATGGAGGGACTCAAGATGGGCTTGAGGGTAGAAGAATATTCCTCATTAGTACCATATCTCAGGAAAACCATCACGTCATAGCCAGGAATCTTCTAACCAGTGTTTACAGATAGGAATACATGGACAAACATTGACTTCATTTTCATATATAATATATTTATAAGCCCTGCATAAGGGCAACATAACAGCCACATGACATATTTGTAACGTGGAATTACATGCAGCACAGAGGCGATGAGCATTAATTGGTAAACCTCAAGAGTTAAATAGTGTAGCAGTCAGGAATGGAATGAAATGTGCCGCTATTTCAAATATATTCAATGGCAAGCTTGCATAATCATATATTATGGATAAATTAGTCAGCAAACACGTCAATTTATTACAGTTTGTATTAATATAGCCTGTATTAATAAAGACACAGCCAATGTAATCCATTAACAATTATGCAGGATTAATATATTTCGAGGATTAGATTAGGGACGGGTGGTTCCAATTTTAGTGTCAACACAGATCAATAACCAAAACAGCCATCTTTCACAAGGGCAGGAAAACTTTAGTTGTGATTTCAAATCAAAGTGCTAGTTGATTGCTAAGCCGCTCTCTCATGTTAA
Organism: Anguilla rostrata; assembly: GCF_018555375.3. Lineage (NCBI taxonomy): Eukaryota > Metazoa > Chordata > Actinopteri > Anguilliformes > Anguillidae > Anguilla > Anguilla rostrata. Next base: position 74,067,518 of record NC_057933.1, on the reverse strand, counting down.
TTATTAATTTAATGACGGTCATAACTCAGTACACTACTACATTTTAAAATTTAACATCTGACAAAATTGCCCATGGTTACCATCACACCTAGGCACCCAGGCCCTGGATATCAGAGAAAACACGAACCTAAGCATCCATCCAAATCCAAGCATCAAGCGTCTCTGATTTACCCTGTCAACAGACCCAGTTCGCATTTCAAGCCTGAGCATTCGCAAGAACTTATGAGGAACGTGCATTTCATCCACAGTAAATGCTACCGCCACTGTGGTACATACATATTTTAAGCTCATCAGTAGTAGAAGCAGTGCGTGTAGGTCTAGGATACGCAATGACAAAGCACTGTACAATGGCAGCGTTTAATCTGACCTGTGTGTCCAAAAAGATGACCCTCTCCTGGGTGATGTAGAAGTCAATTCCACTGCTCTGGTTGCCTCCTCGCTCCTTGATCTCTTGGCTCTGTGCCCTGAACACATAGGCCCTACACAACACAAGCAGGGCCAAAGGTTCATGTGGGTTTAATCCAAATCTTCACTACGGAGCAGTGGTAACCAACCCTGTTCCTGGAGATCTACCGTCCTGTAGGTTTTCACTCCAACCCTAGCAAAGCACACCTCATTCAACGTGTAGAGATCTCATTGAGCTGCTAATTAGCAGAATCAGGTGAGCCAAATTAGGGTCGAAATGAAAACCTACAAGATGGTAGATCTCCCGGAAATGGGTTGGTTACAACTGCTATAGAGTACATGATGCACACTTGGAAGAGTCAGCAGACTGCAGCACAGGCCAAAGCACCATCTTTGACTTGTATGGAAAACTGCCTGATCAGAACATGGCTCTCTTACCACACCGACATAACAAAAGATCTGGTGTGAAAGCCCGTTGCCCGTTCCTGTCTGGTCAAATGAAGAGTGCTGGCTGAGAGCTGGTGGTGGTCAAAGAAGGTTCAAAAAATGAACTTGTTACCAGGGCACATGGGCGGAGTTCAGTGGATATAAACGCCACTCTTCATTATCATTTCCATTTCATTACAAAAACACCCTTCTCTGCTTTGTCTTGCAGGTCTTGAGGCATGTGCCTTGCCAGTGCCACTTACATGATGGCAACTTTGCCTATCTCTAGCTCTGGTGCCATTTTCTTACCACTTGAAATGCACTTTTTTTTTTTTACACTGTTTGGCTAAAAACCATCTGCAAAATGACTAAACAGTAAGTACTCCAAACCACTTAATGTGGGCTAGTTATGTTTGTCCAGCACCCAGGCGACACCCAATTGCATTCTTGTCCAGCAGAGCGTGTGTCATACTAGTGGGACTACAGTGCTGGGAAGGAATCAAGCAACTGAGACCACGGGCAGAGACACCATACCTCTGGTCCTCTTCTGGTGTGTTTGCTGACAGCAGTGACATGATGGTGGACTTGCCCGTTCCCTGCAAGCCAATAACTCCCACGACCAGCATGTCTGTCTGGTCCCGCAGGTACTACCAATCACGGGAGAAAAATAGCTCCGTTAGTTCGCATTATGGCACGGAAGATTCAGCAGGGACATGAAGGCGAAGTTCGCAGAACTTCAGCCACAATACATTTGAAGAAATATCTGATAATAAATCATCAGATCCTAAATTTGTTACTGTAAATCACTGGATTTACACATCACCCAAAACCTGTAGGACTCCCCCTCTCATATATATATATATATATATATATATATATATATGTATATATATATATATATATATATATATATGTGTATACAAGGTATATAAGGATCAAAGGCATTGCAGATACTCACTACTGCAAAAGCTTCAATCATTAATGCTACAGAACCTATAATGACACAGACCCATAAGACCTTAATGGATGGAGTTAGAAACGAATGTATCTGTCCATAGATGCGAGGCACAGCACGCAAAGGCATGCATCACTGCTACTACTTAGGCAAAGGCTGCCAGTCACAGTGGCTTCGGCTCACCTCCATAGCGCTGTCACACCAATTCATCTGGTCATCCACCAGCTTAATGCTGTGCTTCATTTTCTCAGGTGGGAGGAGTTTTGTCTGGCCAATCACAGCTGTAAAAAAAAAAAAAAAAACAGAACACAACACAACACACACACACACACACACAGAGGTGTCACTTCTTTAAAATAATAACGGTGAAGAGCATAACAGATGTAAAAAAATTATATTAAAAAACTGAGCAAATACCATTTATATCCATGCGGTACCTTAACAATACCTGCACGCTAACAACCACAGTTACTGTATGGGTCCTTATTACCAAGTCTGCAATATGCCGGGACAGAAACCACATCCATACAGCCTGTCAGTAAGAGAAACAGGCCTGAGGAAGACCTGCCATATTCCCAGCACTCCTCAAATAGCACTGCTCAATCTTTAATTTCCCATGTATAAATTAAGCATACTTGCTACCATCACATTGCAGACCTTCTCCACCCATTCTTGCTCCTCTACTCAACCTCCATTAAGTCTGAAGGAGAACTCACCAGGTCATCACCATAAGATTCCTTGCCAAGTTATACAACTACTATGCCAGTGTCTACCTATTACACAGCTAACTATTACAAGTCTAAATCCAAATGCAAAAGCATTACACATGTGAAAAAGCCATCTTTGTCATTTTCATACATATTCCACATAACGATCAGTCATCAGTGTCAAGTAGGCCGGATCCTCCTGCTCTTCAGAAACAAACTTCTCTGATTTACAAGATATTTCCGCTACAACTAACACTAAGACATCAATTCAGATAAGGCAACAGGAGAAACAAAATGGTGGTGTTTGGCTGTGTGCAAATAACATGGGAAATGCTTGCATCTCTGACTGCAGTGGACTACAGTGAAAAGAGCTGTGAAAGCAGTACGTATGGACGGAAACTCACGGTCCATGGAGCCGCTGGATGCAGTCGAGCCCATTCCCCTGTTCTGGATCTGGTACACTGGCTGGGTGGGGCGCTGCCCCTCCCTCTCTAACTTAGCGGCTCCTGGGCCAGGGGCTGGAAGGGCTACATCAGGGGGGGTCCCTGGTTTCCCTCCTTCCTCCCTGGTTTTAATGAGCATGATAGGCTTTTCCAGGGCCGTACTTACGGGGGCACTCTGAATTGGCTTAGTCTGCAAGAAAGACACTTTACCATCAAGCACCAGATGCATGCAATAAAATAACTTATTTTGTCACCAAACCAGCTAACACTGACAACAGCAAAATCCATAACTCGCAGGCAGCCACAGTTTACCACTATTCACAAGTCGATTTATTTTTGGTTTTAAGGTTTAGCATGAGCCACAAGCTGGTGGATCAACATTAAGATTTGCTTCTAGCCAACGAGTGTATCAATAATTTTTGCTTATTATGAGCATGTTGTTTTAAAATGAGTCTAAATTATGTGCAACCAATGTCTTTCCTACCCTCTCTCCAGGGGGTTTTGCCAGTATGATAGGGGTCTTTTGAAGGACAGGGCCGGGTGGTTCTTCACTGCCATCCTGCACAAATAGACGTACAAGTTACACGCAAGAATAGCTCGCAACACAAAATTTAACCAAATGTAAAATGATTAACTTGAGCCCACTACAATATTTATTGTTTCTAAACATTAGGCCTAATGGGTTATAGTCATGTACTTTTAATTTCATCCGTTTGAGATGCCGATGTAGACATCCCTCGATGGCATCATCAACGTAGCCGAGATGGATTGATTCTTAATGTTTGTCAAGAGTGAATCTTGGTACTTCGATCATCTTACTAGTTGGCAGAGACTAATAACGCAGTTGAAATAGCTCTGTTTATTTCCGTGTGGTGTAACACTCCCGAGAAGCAAGTAACTGTTGACTTATGGCAATACGTGCCGTGCTCTCGAGGGGCGTTATATTCACGCTCACGACCAGGACCGGATAAATTCTGTCCGGGCAGACCAGGCTCCCGGTCTCGGCGTCGTCTTCTCCTCCGCCCCTGTCCGTACATTCCAGGCTGGCTATGCCCCGACTCAGACATTTTGCTTTAAAACGTGTTTGTTTCACATACAGTACGAGCAAGCCTGGGAATGATTAAGACAGATATCTAACGTTACATTGGCAAGTAGTATGATTCACTCAGACCACTTAACGTTTTGCTACTAAAGGTTAACGCAACAATATGCATCTAATTGTTAACTAATAGCTCACATTTCCACTCAGCACAATACTCGATGATGCTAAACATGTTACATGTTCAAACTTTCACACTGGAAACTGTATAGTGTCGTTACCGCACCAGTGCGTTCACTTAGATTGGAAAGCTAAATACGGCTTTAAAATAAATTATTCTAGCCTACCTTCAAAATCTTCAAATTGCTAGTGAAGGCAGCTACCGACACCTGAACAGTAGAGACGTTCCTACGCGACACCTGAACAGTGGAGACGTTCGAGAACGTCAACGTGCACAAACCGCGCGGATTCATTGACTTGTATCTAACCTGGATGTATTGCAGAAGTCACTGTGCCCTTTAGGACCATCTCAACAATGATAAAAGTATCTGCGCAACAATGGCTTCTAGTGGAACACCACTACAGTTGACGTATGGGGAACATGTCTACGATATATTAGTTCCAGTCTCTTTTGCTAACGCTAGTTTAACCACAGGCGTTGCAACAACCTACTGCAGCTATTTACATGTTTTCAAGCGGAACAATTCTTCAAATGTTATTGCACGTTTTTTTTGTGTTTGGCACAAAATGTGCAACAATTCTACTACTGCGTGCTACCACAAATTTAACGAAACGTCCTCGCGTAGTTCGAAAGTTTCAGGGGGAGTGACCTGTCTTCCGTAATGGGGAGAAATGAAAAGGACAGTAATTTCACTGTAATAATGAAAGCATAATCTGACAAACTCGCTGATGCAAAGGAAAGGTAAATTATATTGCAATTTGCAAACGATTTTCTCTGTCTTAACTTACAGTAGTCTAAAATGTCTTGTATAATGTATGCCGATAACACTCTAACTGTAAAGTTATTTTTTCTAGGTAGGAAGCTAGCCGACGCCAACAAGTCATCTTGTTAGGCGATTATTCATTTCCTGGTTATATAACAAAATTTGTCCGTAATCTGTGTTTTAAAAAGTTCACATACAGTTCGATAACTCTTTAGATGTAGCATAACCAAGTGATCCATTTGTTCGTTATTAGATCTGTTTCGCAACGCATTCAAAATGAGGTAGCCTAACTTTAATTGCAAAGATAACATAGAATCGATTAATTAAATCCGAATCAAGTATTTGACCCAGGTAGCCAACTTTTCTTTGCAAAACAATGAACTCTTTACTGATAGATCGCACGTTTGCAATTAAAATTATGATATTTGAGAAAACTTTTCCTAGCAATTTTATACCGCAATTATATCAAATAATTAACGGTATAAAATAAAGAGTTCATTGTTTTGCAGTTTTGCATTTTGAACTATGCGTTGCGAAACTAATAACGAACAAATGGATCACTTGGTATATGCTACATCTAAAGAGTTATCGAACTGTATGTGAAATTAATAATAGTTTCATAATGATAACCAGGAAATTAATAATAATTTCATAATGATTGATCATTTAATGACGTAAACTAGACAAGACTGACATTATATTCTGTCCTGAGTCACATGTATGTTTTGTTCATAGAAGATCAAATGTGACCTTAATGTAATGTAGCCAGTAGGCTACTAATGCTAATCCAATTTAAATTCCTGTGTATTATGTCTTGTTTACTTTGTTTATTTTGTTCCAGATGGCATCAGAGGTTTGAACAACAGGAACCCATGAAATAACCCTGCAGGATCTCTTGCTGGTGTTATCTTAACTGAGCCAATGTCACGGCAGAAGGAAACAGTAGCATGCTGCGCAAAAAACTGCCCTAATATTGGTTTAACCCCCTCGGGCACCTCGAGCCCTGTTATCCTGCACTCCTTTCCTCGGGGGGGCTCCGGCAGGTACAAATTATGGGCGGGCATGGTGGGCGTCTCCCCCCTACCTGCTGTGCCCAAACTGTGCTCGCTCCATTTCGCCCCGGATCAGTACAAGAGAACGGGCATCGGCCATCGTACACTGCTGAACGAAGACCATTCAAGGCCAAAGAAGCTTAAGAAAAATTCCTTGCCCTCTCTGTTCTATGACAGCGATGGAGAGCGCTTTGAAATGGTGTGCATTTTCAGAGGTCATGATCAGAATGTTGAGGATAATTCTGAGCAAGAATGTATAATGTATTACATGGTTATTTTACAGTTGCAGGCTTGCAAGACATGTCGTATGTGAAATAAAGCTGATGTAATGCAGTTTAGTTCTAACATTTTTTCTTGTTCATTGTTAAATACAGCCATCAAACAGTAAGCCCTCTTTGGTGTTCTGAATCAGGTACCAGTCACTATTCCGGAGTATTCCGACGAGGACTCTGTTGAAGACGTAACACTAAACTCTTGTTCAGTAAGTGGTCTTCTTAGTCCATACATTGTGAACAGTTGTTAATTCACCTTCAGATATACAGAACATCAGCATAATCGGCTGTGGCATGAATATCATTATCTTGTTCAAATTCTAATTAAGAAGATTTGCTGAACTGCTTTTGTTGTGCATGAAATATAGTTGTACTATGACAGAATTTACAGCAGTAAATTAATCATTGAGACACAGCATGGGCAGTGTAATGAGATTTATTTGAGATTGCATAATCCACATTTTCTTAAGAATAATTGGTAGCTTTTTATCTTTTTTTAGGTAGGGCTCCATCCAGTTTGTACAGAAGGGCAGAGAGGTACCCAGGATTCTGGAACATTCCCTGTAGAGAGTAATAATGTTGAGACTGAGGAAAACAGTGTCGACCAGCCCCATCCCAGTAGTGTTCTGAATCGGCGCGGTGGTCAGCAGCATGCCTTGGTGGATAATGACATGAGTAAAACAGACACAGCGGCCAGTGGAACCATATTAGCACACGACTTTACGGGAGAAAGAAGCAGAGTTATTGGGAATCATCCAGGGAACAGGAGATTTGGAAAAGGTGCCCATGGATGCAACTTTTGCGGCGCCTCCTTTTCCTCTCATCTCAACTTGGGCTCTCATTTGAGGGTCCACCGCGCCCTTCCCTTGAAGTGCCGCTCGTGCAGCCTGCAGCTGCCCAACCACTGGAAACTCAACCTGCACTTGAAGGTCCACGGTAAATCATTCCCCGAAAGCAATGCCTCCATTGCCACCTCTGCGGTGAGCCAGGAGCTCCTGCTTGAGACCCTGAGGTTGTTTGAGTGCAAAGATTGCGGGAGAAGGTTTGAAAGTAAGTTTTGGCTGGCTATGCACGCCCAGGTCCACTCGTCCAGCTGGCAGAAGGCTCAGGAGAGGGCTCTCCTTCGTCGCAAGGAGCTGTCAGAAACAGAGACATCTAACCAGCCGGTGACTACCATTCTGCAGGGAAGTCTTTCAGTTCTCACTCAGTCCCCGCTTTTCCGGTCTAGGGAAGTCCTCATGAATGAAATCTTGGGAAAGACAAAGATGTCTCAATACTTTCCCCGAAGCTCACCTCAATTGAACTCTTCCGGTTACACCACTACTTTTCCAGATAACAGGCTGGACGTTTCCATTAAAAATACCCAGCCCAAGGATTACAAATTCAGCCTCCAAGGGAGGTCCCTAGCCAATAATTCACAGAATGCAGAAACCTCTGACTTCCCTCCCTTGGAATCAAGACCTGAAACATTACTCAAGATCTGCATGTTTGATCCATGCCACAACACAAAAACCTCAGATGCAACCAAAATGGGATTTGTCAAGAAAGTGTATGTCCGCCAGCAAAACCCAAAAGTGACTGAGAACAAAAAAGTTCAGATATTTGAAAGTCATACTGACAAATCTATGGACGAAGGCTGTGTTGAATCGCAGAGTTCACCCCTTACAGCTCTGAATAAACTGCACGTGCATCCTCCCAGTCGATCGCAGTTTCCCCCCGAAGCGCGCCGCTGTTCAGACTGTGGCGGACGTTTCACCTGGCCTCATTCGCTTGCTCTGCATCGGCGGAGGAGACACAGGAGGCCGCCGTCTGCCGAGCACGCGTGCCAGTGCGGCCGATCGTTTGGCAGCCGCCTCGGTCTTTTTCGCCACGAGCTGAGGCACGTCCGATCCGGCTGCTACATCTGCTGCCTTTGCGGCGTGTCGTTTAAGAAGAGTGCCAGGCTGGTCAGCCACTGGCAGAGGCACCGTGAGAATGGGCCGCTGTTGACCTGCACCTGCGGATTGACGTTTAAAAGGGTCGGCGGCCTTGTGTGGCACCTGCTCAGGAACAAGCCGTGACTGCACCAAAGGATCCAGTTCAGAGAATCTGCCTACCGAATCAGATACAGCCAAAGCACTGCTGTCAGGTTGTTAATATGCAAATCTGAATGCTTATCTTTTGACATATTTATTTTGGTGATCCATTGACTAACATGAATGTAAAAAAAAAATCATGCTGGGATTCCACAGGAATGTATGGATTAAGATTTAACAAAACAGACTGCAAGGTTTAGGGGTGTATTTCCTCAGCGGTCCGGAGCACCAAATGTCGCACGGCATACATGCCTGATTAAATTAAGATTTGTAAGCTGAATTGGCGTTAATATAATGCACCATTGCATAATTATATTTGATAGCTTTCAGACTGTATGCAGTTGGCCATAATGAGTAAATTGTGTTTGTTTTTGTTTTGTTTGCTTACCAAACATATACAGAACACCCTCACACACATTTTACTATGGACATTTTTTAAGATATTAAGTAAACCAGCTCATATTTGATGCTCTAAAAACTAAAGCAATAGTTTATCTGGATGCCATTTACATGCAAAATTCAACTTATTTCAGAAATGTTAAAATTATCAGATCATACATGTCAAGTAATTATTAATTGTCTTTTAAATAAGAGCAAAGAAAACCCTTCTAAGATGAGTAATTGTTAAATTATGTATCTGGGCCTACACACTGTCATTATGGGATGGGGAAGAGGCAGATAGATGGGTGGGATGTTATTGTTTTTCCCTGGTGATTCAGACCTCAAAAATTGTTTTTTTTTTTTGCAGTGGAATTTTTTTTTTTTTCCAGAAATAAATATAATTGATCCTCTTGTCTGTCTTTACAAGAAAATCTTTGGATTTGCACGTGGTTTTAAAATTTGTGGAAGCATTGATAAACACCTACATTGGATGGTTTTTAATTCATTAGTGGTACCTGTGGAGGATGAAATATATATTTCCACCACTTGAGGTATCTGGATTACTTATTGTCTATTACAGCTATGGTAATGGTAAATGGACTGCATTTATATAGCGCTTTTATCCAAAGCGCTTTACAATTGATGCCTCTCATTCGCCAGAGCAGTTAGGGGTTAGGTGTCTTGCTCAAGGACACTTCGACATGCCCAGGGCGGGGTTTGAACCGGCAACCCTCCGACTGCCAGACAATCGGTCTTACCTCCTGAGCTATGTCGCCCCATTTTCTCAGAATGTGCATGTTTTGCATCTCCATGCATATTTCACAATTGAAGTATTAATAGTGAATATCATTCGATTATTATTTTTTTAGAGCTCAACAGAAATCTCTGATTCAGATATAAACAGTCTGAAATCCTGCCACCCCCCCCGCCCCGCCCCCCTTTTTACAGTCTGAATTAATAATTGCAAAGAATTTCGTATTCTTTTAAGAAATTGAGAAAAAACATGATAATGAGAATAGATCTAATAATTTTCTCAGAATGTGCATGTTTAAATACATTTTAGTTTGAATTAACTATACACACATACACCGTTCACCCTAGCAAATAATTTTTTATTGAATGTATACTTCCAGGAACATACCATTTTTACTTTTGAGGGGAGGGGCAAAATCCTAACTTTTATGAAAATGTTAGTGTTAGTATGTTTTTTTTTTCTCTAGAATTCATAGATTTCATTTGATAGCTATGGACTTTCATAAGGCATGCCTATAGTGGCCTGGGATCATGAATTCAATATCACCGTTTGTCAGTTGATAAATGTATGCATGAGTGTGGGTTATGTGTATATTTATACACAATACATGTGTCTTACACTTCTACATGCCTACAAAATTGAATTCTCAACATACATATTCAATTATTTGAATAAAGTAATATTTAGCTTATTTATCTGAAAGTAAACAACTTTGCAAATGGCTTCCCAATTTGGTAAGCACTTTAGCAAAATGGCAGTTGATCACATGCTTCCCAGTGACTATTTACATTTTTTTCACAAGATGACAACATACTTCAGAAATAACTGCATGAAATTTAAATATATTAATATGCAATCCTCTGGATATATTTTTCAAATATGAAGAAGGGCACCTGAGGCTGCAAAATATTTGAAGGAATCCTGGGTGTTGCAGTCCAACAAAAGCAAAGAAAATGATGACGTTCCTGCTGAATGCTGGGAAATGTAGGCTTCAAATTGATCCCACCCCTTCCTGTTGCACAGGAAAAGGAGGAGATAACAGGACGAGAAAATACAAAAATTACATCTTTGACGCTTATTTATAAAAAAAAAATAAACAAGGTAATTTGTTTATTTGAGCTTTTGTAAATTACGTGTGCACATCAGATTGTTTACTCATAGGGCAGCCGATTTAGTTTAGTTAAATATTTACAACACGTATCAGACCAAATGCAATTCCAGTAATTGCTACACGCTGCAGCAACGTTGGTTTACGTCAATGTACGACAGAAAATAAAGCTGTCTGCTTTAAAGAAAATATAATTCTGTTTTATGAGTAACTGCTGCACGTGGTGTCCATATGCACCTAGTTGTATGTAACTAAGGTGATATAGTTCAGTTCGGCTTACTTGAAGACGTATAGCCAGCGAGCTAGTTATCAGCCTTGCTGCACTACTTAGGTTCCTGCTTACGTTACACTTCACTCTGTAGCGTGTTCAGTACAATTAAACTAGCTTTTACTCTTGTTGTTGTTGCTGTTTCTTTTAGAAGATACGCTCACCACATTATGCCGTCAACTAAACTGTATTCCGCTTCATTTCAGTCTTCTTGGCAAGCGATTCCTCTTCGCCAGACTAGCTTGTGAGTTATATACTAAATCCGGAAAGGAGTTTTAACTAGCCAGCTAGCTTGATTGTGCCATGCGTTGCCAGCCAAGTTGAGGGAGAAACACGCATAACTTTACAAACCATAGCTAGGCAACATTACTATTTTGATGTTCTTTTATCTTGCAAAGTAAAGGTGTTTGTTACAGAACTTGCGGAACGTCTGTAGTTCAACAGTGCGCAGCGTGCAATTTCAGTGAATAATCTGTGATGAAATCTAGTTGATTAGAGACCATGTTTTATCGTCCTTTCCCAAGAACTAGGCTGTATCATAGTTTGGTTATACAAATTCTTACTGTTATTCTAACAAAAAAACACAGGGAATTCTTTCACTTTCTGTTAATCAGTTTCGTTTTTACAGATAATAAGACATGTCGTATGTTCACAGCTGAGTCACAATGCTCCAGTTCATCTTATTGGCAAAAGATTTAAACAGCCTTAGCTACAGACAACCACGGAAATAGCTGAGGGATTTAATTTCAAGCAATATGTTTTAATTTTTATTTATTTATTCATTTACTTTTACAGCAGGCTTTGGTGTGTCCAGCTAATGGATTTGGGGACTGGTGGCCGAAGAGGATCTTCAGGAGATCAAAAGCCTGCTGTAAAAGTAATACAACATGCAACGTGCATTTGATGAGAACATGTCCCCCATCCCCAATGTCCATTCTACTAGTTTCCACTGTAATGTGTGTGAAAGAATACCTGAATGCTGGGAAATGTAGATGGATTGACGTATCTATGAGTTCATTCGAAACTGGAACTAAGCAGATCCAGTTCTTTTTATGGCTAAATATCTTCAAGTTCGATTTTGTTTATCTGTTGCATTTTTTAAAAAGACATCTTGAGGTTTGGCACTACCAAATGCTTACTTCAGTTTATGTTAACGATATGCGCTTAATCTCATGATTCAGATCGTATGCTGAACTGAATCATGAAACTAATTGTCTGATTCCAACTCATTGTTTTCCTGTCTGTTTTTAATGGTAAGATGAAGGCTTGACATATAGATAATCAAGGAAGCTTCTGTTCTCTAAGCTCTTCTCTTTAGTTATTAAACGGCTAATGCCATTGACCATGTTGTTGTGTTTTTCTATAAACATGGCCATCAGTTTGTCTCCACTTTAATTCTTGTATGTACTTCAGTCCTCCACCAACAAGAGGGCAATAGCCTATTTGTCAAGCCATGTAATTATCCCGACTGCACCACCGCAATCATCTAAGTTGATAAAGCAGTTACCACTAATGACTGATTGACAGTGATGTTTACAAGTGACAGTCATGTGAAATTCAGTAAGATTATTTTGGAACGAGGATATGGAGCAGTATTTTGATATTCTGTGGAAGGGATGTTGGTTTTTGTTTGAGGCAGAGGGCAATGCGTAAAAGATTGTATCAATTATTTAACATTTAACTTTCGGAGAATGGTTAAATAAATAGCATTCATAATTAAAACAAATTCAGTAGAGGTATGTTAAGAAATGATAAATAAGTGTTGATTTCCATGAAAATTCAAGCCTCTAAACTGGGATTAAAATTGGTCTGTTTTCTGGCTGGACCGCAACAGCGGGGCCAGCCCTACAAACATGAATGTCTGCGAGTGACTGACTGACTGACTGAGTGATAATGTTACACCGCACATGTCTGTGACGTCGGCCGGTTCGGTCCAGCCATACACTAGGTTTTAACCTGGTCTTGTTTTCTCTGTCATGGTGAGCTGTGTGGCGCAGTCCATAGGGGCTGATGCTTGTTGCCACCTAAGCACGGTCATTCTTTGCGCCAAAAGACTGGCAAATGATATCATGTTGTATCCTGAGCCAGTTTTCACTGGCTTAGGACATGTAATACATAAAACCGATGGCAGAGTGTTTAGGTCGACCTGTCTTTTTAAAACCTTTGAGGAAAGTTTGAAAGGTGCTGCGCAGTTCCAAAATATGCGACCCGACGATGCAGGTGTGCCAATCCTGTAGAGGAGTTGTTCCGTATTGAACTGGGAAGCGTTTCTTTCCATACCTTTGCGAACGATTGTGTTTATAGTTTAACCTGCTGTTTTGAATATAATTCCGTAGTCAGCTAGCTAGCTATCTGGGATAACTAGCATGTTATTGTATTAGCGTAGCATAGTTTTGAGGATTAGAGTAAATGACACAGTTGACTTCCCATGATGCCGGTAACTAAATGCATCGTACCAATATCTAATTTGTTGACTACTTAGTTTTTCATTGTTAAATGGCTGTTGTCTTATGTTTTTGATAGCTGATAGTGATAGACACCAGAGGAAGTATATTTTGCTAAGCAGCAGATGTGTACGTAATTGTTTTATTTTTTGTACTCGATTCACATAACTCATTTTTTTTCCCCATGCATTGTAGTTGTTGCCATGGTATCAGATATAAACCACTCCATGCCAGTGCATATAAAAGAATATATGTCAGTTCAGGGTGGTTAAAGGCTGTATATTCTTGTATATGCACAGCATGTTGTGGTTTGTATTTTTACTAAGAATGGAGGTGTTGAATGACAAATGGCATCTATCCGCCGCTCAAAGGCTGCCTTTTCCCATGATTCCCCCTGGGTGTTGATCTCAGACCTTAATTGGTGTAAACGTTTTTAATACTTACTCTGTTATCATTTGTGTGATTTACTGTTAAACTGAAAGTTGTGCAAAATGAATGAAATCTGTCTTGAGTGCTGCTCACCAGGCAGATATTGTTGCATTGGTTCACTGAAAGACATCCTCTCCTGGTGTGTGCACTTCATGCTCTAGGCTCAGTTTGCTTCCTTTCACTCCAACTGTATTAGGTCAGCTAGTTGTTTTTGTAAGTGACATGATTAGTCACTCGATTTGTGTAATTAGCCGCTTGATGTGTGAGTGCCTGCCAGAAGTTCTGGAGGATCGCAGCTGAAGTACAGGCTTCGATCTGTGTGGTTCCTGCGATGGAAGCAAACTGGTGGCCTTACCCATGTTGTGACGCATGCCTTTTTATTTTGGTCGTATAGGTCGCTGCTAGAACAGAAAGAACATGGAGACGTTTGACGAGTCCGGGGTCGCCGTGGCCATGGAAATGGGGCTGCCCATGGACATGGTCGCTGAGGAGGTGGTGACACAGGACGAGGGTGGGGCCGATTCAGATGGCCTGACTGCAGCCATGGACTGCCTGACCTCACAACCCTCTGTCGTGAGTAGCTACAGAAGTTCCATCGGGCTCATCAAACTGTAACACCAACAGGAGTGGCATTGGAGCAGGAGATGAGGATGATGATGATAATATTGCAGAAACACAGAATAATGCACTGTCTGAGCTTTATTCTGTAGCTGTGTGAAGTTGAATTCTGTGCGTGTTGCTCGAGGTCAGAGGTCAGAGGTCACGGAAGTTAGTTTTTAAGTTTGAGAGTGTGGCCATTGTATTTACTTCTGCGGGAAATCCTGGAAAGGGTCTTTTTTGCGCTTGTAATGCTATGGGGCATGCTGTCATGGACAGTGTGAAAGTTTAAGTATCAGTGGCTATAACCAGAGGAAAGAGATTTCTTTCAAGTCTTTGTGAGGTAAATTTTTGTCAATTTCTGGGGACTGCCAAAACAGGGGTGAAATCACAGTATATTGCAAGGAAACACAATTAGCCATTTGTAACGGTGATAGTGGTGGCAAAACCCCCTTCCCTCTGTCCGCTCTTCGCAGAACATCCTCAGCAAATTTGGGAGGGAGCTTGGCTACCTGGACTCGAGCGAGGATGAGGACTCGAGCGAGGACGAGGGCCCCAGCTCGCCGGCGGGCCGGCTGTACGTGTCGGGGCAGAGCGCGGCGGAGGGGGGGAGCAGCGACGTGTGGTCGGGCAGCGCGCGGGACGACTGCCTGTGCTGGGAGTGCGGCGAGCGCTTCCGCTCCCTGGACCTGCTGATGGCGCACTTCCGCATGCACGAGGCCTGCGTGCGCTGCAACGTGTGCCACGTGACCTTCCGCCGCGTGGTGTCGCTCAGCATGCACCTGGACAACGTGCACAGCAACATGGACATGTACTGCGGCCCCTGCCGCCTCCCCTTTCGCAGCAAGTGGGACCTGAATGAGCACCTGGGGAAGCACCTGGAGCCCGGCGGGCCACCCGGCGATCAGCCCGGCGATCCGCCCGGCGATCCGCCCTGGGCCGGTCCCCGAAAAAAGAGCAGGGTGTGCCATCGGCCGGGCGACTCTAAGGAGGAGTTGACCGCACCTGAGCCGGCGTCTGTGTCTGTACCCGTCACCTCGTCTGTACCCGTGTCTGTACCCATTATTGTGTGTGCACCTGTGTCTGTACCCTTGTCTACACCCATTACTGTGTCTGCACCTGTCTCTGTCCCCATGTCTGTCCCCATTACTGTGTCTGCACCTGTGTCTGGACGTGTTCCTGTGTCTGCACCTGTGCCTTTAGCATTACCTATGTCCGTACCTATATTTTTACCTGTGTCCGTACCTATATCTTTACCTGTCTCTGTACCTGGTTCTCGTACCGTACCTGTAGCTTCTGTACCTGGTGCTGTTTCTGTACCAGTACCTGTATCTGTAACCGGTCCTATTTCTGTACCTGTATCTGTACCTGGTGCTGTTTCGGTACCTGTACCTGTGGCGATCTCCACGAAGCCGCCGTCTTCCACCGCAAAAGGCCGGTGCCCTCCTCTGGACGAGTCGACCCTGAACGCGCTGGTGGCCAAGGACCACACGTACAACAACACCTACAAGACCGGCAACGGGGTGGCAGCCAGCTCCTACGGCCTTCGAATGCGCCACACCAAGACGCTCGCCAAGGCCTTCCCGCCGCAAAGCCTGCCGGGGAGCGCGCGCCAGAAGAAGATCCACCTCTTCCTGTTCCGCAACACGGACCGGCGGCAGGAGAAGGAGGCGACGGTAGCGGGAGGGGAAAGGGACCGGCGCGTGGCGGAGGTCGCCGAGGAGAAGGACGTCAAGCCAGACGCCTCCTCCCTGATCCCCCCGCTCCCTCGCTGCCTGGCCCCTTCGGACCAGGGCGCCAAAATCAAACAGGAGCCCGCGGATCACTGCAGCCAGGAGGTGCCGTGGGAGGGGGAGCCGGTCGAGGAGGACGAGGACCTGGAGCCGTCGTGGGAGGAAGTGCACTCTGACGAATCGATGTCCCTCGAGGACTGCTCCGAGTACGATCCGGGCAGCGCCTCGGACGCCTCCACGGAGTCCATGAGCAGCGGGAACTCGAGCGGCTCCTCCTACACCCCTAACAAGCGACGAGGCAAGAGGGCGAGAAATCGGGGGGGTCCCAGGGGCAGGAAGCTGAGCCGGGCGTGGTCGGGCCAAGTGGCCGTAGCTCCTGTTCGACCGCTGCCTGCTAGCGACTCTGTGAACCCGTGCCAGAGCAGTGGGGACCGGGCGAGCCCGCAGCCCAGCGCTCCGGCTGCCGTGAAGCTGAAAGTGCCGGAGCCGTCTGCCGCCGGCGGCAACCTGGCCGTGAGCCGCCCTGCCTTGAGGCCCTCGCGGATGTACGCCTGCGACCAGTGCCGCGAGGTGTTCCCCGAGCAGGTCACCTACAGGCGCCACCACTGCCTCACGAAGGCCGCGGCCATCATGACGTGGAGCGCCCCCGCTCCCCTCGCAGCAGCCACCGCCACAGCCCCCGCTGCCGCCGCCACCATCCAAAATCCTGCCACGGGCCCCGTCCCAGCACCCGCGGCTCAGAGAACCGTCACGGCACCTTCTGCCAGCGGCCCGGCGTCCGGCTCCGGCGGCGGGGTCATGAAGGTCACGCAGATGGCCGTCCCGTGCAGCATTCAGAACTCCGCGCTGGTGTCGCCGCTGCCGGTGGCCAGCGGGCCCGTTTTCACGCTGCCGAGCATCATGCTCCCGAGCCCGACTCCCTCCATGCAGTCCGGCTCCAGGCCCCTAATGGCCACCGTGCTGTTCAACGGCAACGGTTCGGCCGGAAGGCTCACTCGCCTGGTGCTCCAGACCCAGGGGCTCACGTTCCCGACGCACACGCTGTCCCAGACTCGGCCTATAAGACTGTCCGTTCCCTCACAGGCCAATCCCTCCACTCCCGGTCAGGCCTCTCCTTCCATGCAGCTGGCTAACCTCATGATTGGAGGCCTGATCCAGCCGCAGACGCTTGTTAAATCCCCACACCTGCCTACAGCCCCCTCCCCAGCTCCTGCCCCTGGCCCTGCCCTTACACCTGCCCCTACACCTGCCTCTGCTCCCATACCTGCCCCTGTCCTCATAACTGCACCTACCCCAACCTCTGTAGCTGGCCCTGCTCCTGTTTCTGCCCCCAGGTTCATACCTGCCTCTGCCCCCATAACAATCCCCACCGCTATTTCTGCTTCTGCCCCTATAACAATCCCTACCCCTATAACTGGGCCTACCCCCAAAACGATCCCTACCCCTATAACTGGCCCTACCCCTGTTACTGCTCCTATCCCCATAAAAATCCCTACCCCTATAACTGGCCCTACTCCCTTAACAATCCCTACCCCCAAAGCTACTCCTGCCCCCAAAACAATCCCTACCCCTATAACTAGCCTTACCCCTGTTACTGCTCCTGCCCCCATAACAATCCCTATCCATAATACTACTCCTGCCCCCATAACAATCCCTGCCCCCAATGTTGGTCCTGCCCCCATAACAATCCCTACCACCAATACTGCTCCTGCCCCCATTACTGCTTCCTTCCTCCTACCTGCCCTCACCCCCTCCCCGCTACGTTCCCGCCCCCTGCCCCGGGACCCCTGAGTATCTTGGGCATGTTTGCCAACCGCAGCCAAGAGCTGGCGCTGCAGAAGCGCCTGGAGAAGAGCTGGCGATCCAAGGGGGTCTTCCTCTGCCGCCAGTGCGGAGCCGTCTCCCGGCAACCGTCGCTGGGCGTGCGCCACCGCTACCTGCACCGCGGCTCCCGCCGGCACCGCTGCCACTGCGGCCGGGCCTTCCTGCGCCGGCTGCACCTGCTCCGCCACCACGTGCAGCACGCCGAGGCCACCCGCTTCGTGTGCGCCCCCTGCGGGCGGACCTTCTCCGGCGCCCGCTGCCTGGCCCGGCACAAGCGCGACCAGGAGAGGAAGAGGAAGAGGAAGAAGCGGGCGAGGCCCAGGAGGGACTGTCACGCGCCCTTCTCCTGTGACTGCGGCCAGATCTTTCAGAGGCCCGCTGCCTTCCTTTGGCACAAACTAAAAAACCCCAAACAGCGGGGAGTAGGCTTAAAACAAACACAGCGCGGTTGCCCCAGTGGCGACGCTGCCAGTCAGATAAAGACCTCTCCTTTATAGCGGGAAATGCGTGTTTGTTTGCAGACCTGAACTACCATTTAACATTGTTATTTTTCTTTTTGGAAATAATAGAAAAGTAAATTATGTTGGATATTGCCCGGGGGAAAAAACATGAACCTTACTTTACTGTACATCAAAATATTGATGTGCCAAAAGTTAAAATAACTAGTGAATGAATACAAAAGGTTTAACGTGATGCGGTTTGAATGGACGGTTCGATCTGGTTGTTTATTTTTATCTTGATACTGTTCCACACCATGGAATCGATGGTTCTTTTTTACAGACATTTCTGAATAAAAGTGAAATTTAGTTTGGGAAAAGTGGTGTGTTCCAATGCATACAATGAGTTTCAGAGAATATTCTGTTTAATCAGTGGGCTTTAATCATTTGGAAAACATATTTTATATATACTGAATAGATTTGAACATGTGCAAAAATAACGCTGTAAACGTCTTCGGTAATAAGATCCACTTTTTTCATGCTCTTACAATAACAGACATGAAAAGTGAACACGATCAGTAAAACAGAGACATGACCAGTTAAAAAGGGTATTATATATATTTTTTACAGTGGCCACTGTGCATATCTACAAAATGTAACATTCTTGATCGAAGTCCAGTTTGTGAAAAAAAAAGAAATTCTGCTGATGCAATTTTTTGAAAATAGCTTACCAAATGGCGTGGCCCGGAGAAGGGCCTGATACAGGTGGACATAGTGTTGGGAAAGTATGCCAGATGTCGTAGACCATATTTCAACCGGAATATTCTGGAACACTTTAAATTGAATTGGATTGAAAGCCAAAAGAGTATCCAGTAAGGGAACGAGATAACTGAAAGCTGACCTTTGAGTCCAACCTAAATATTTTATCCATAATGGTAGGAGTATTCAAACAGGCTGTCATCTTTGATGAGTGTAAGGCTTGTACTTTATATTATTCTAGTCCCTGTCTCAGGAACCTGCAAATTTGGAGGGCTTAAGTTAAATAAGGATTTGTAAACTATGTTGCATTTTCATACTTCAGGAGCAGTACTTTAACAAGACCAGGTTAAAACCTAGTATATGGCTGGACCTAACAGTGTTTCCTCTAGGATTTTTTTCAGCAGCGGGGGAAAGTGTTTTGTTGTACCTGGGTGGTGCGCACGTGCCGCCTGCATCGGAGTGAATATCAATAGGTCATTTAAAAATATGAAATAAAATGACACGACTGCAAAACAAACATTAGAACATATTTATTATCTATTTTTTCATACATAATGCCTCTTTGACCCACTACTTACAGAGGGCACTGCATACTCAGTGGCAAAGTTTGCAGCCTGGCTGAGATCCATGGGTGGAACCTTGTCTTGTCTACCCATTTAGGGTCTCAGCCTGATAGCCTGTGCTTAGTCTTCATTTTCTCTCCTCTCTCCTGTCCTCCTCCACTCTCCTCTCCACTCATCTCTTTCTGCCCTCTCTCCTGCTTCACTCTGTTGTCCTGCTCCACTCGCCTCCACTACTCCTGCATGTGTACTTGTCTAATAAGGTTAAATTTGAGAATGAGTAACGTTAGATAATTCTTTCACATCAAATAGTTGAGTTGATCACACAACCAGTAAGAACATTAAAATATTGTAGTAGCCACCACTAACGTTACATATTTTAGACATAAGTAGAAGGCATTTCTTTCCCTTCAAAACTTCGGGGCATAGCTAAGAACTTTCCCTCTCTAGCTAAATAACGTTAGAGCGAGAGCGCATTATCGACCACCCGAGGGGCGGGACGTGTATCGACCACCTGAACCGCTAGTGTATTTACTTCGTAATTTATTAGAGAGAACTGGACATCATTACCTATTAAAATGTAAGTCCTGTAAAAATACACATAATACACTGTCTAAATGTGAAAAACCAACTTCATATATATACATTTAGTTATATTAATACAGCCTTATTTACTATATCAACTTTAAGACAAGCAACACGCTCGGAATTATCTCATCACGAACCTCTAAACCCAATGGCGCAGACGTAGCGTCATAATTGCAAACTGCTTTCCTAAAGGCTATTTTGCGTCCTGCGACTTGGGTTACAACAGTGAATATGTACGGATTCCTGGACGTGCCGATAGCGACCACCCTTTCTCATATTAACCTCAAATACGCAAGACAGGACACTTATACAGTATGCTAGCAAATTGATGTCAAGTTCCATTGATTTATATGGGGTGGTCGATACAGGTCCCCTTAGCAACCAAAAGCTAGCGCTGGGCCACCTCTGATTTGTTTGCTGGCACTGACAAAAATCGCGAAAGTACTGAAAAACTAACCACTGGACGATAACAAGGACATTTTTTCCTACATAACTAGGTACTGGTTGTTAGCGATATTTTGCCTATTTCATATATAGTTGCAAATCTGTTTACATAACCTAACGTTAGATGGAACATTATTTCACAATATATTATTAATATTAATAAGAATTAGTTGGCCATGAACATCAATTGAGAATACATTGCGAATGTTTATTTAAACTGTAAAATCTAACAATGTTATAGTTAAATCTATCTTTTTTCTTGTTCTCCGGTAGCGTAATCCTAGCCTTGTTTGTCACTCTGCCTGAGCCGAGGAGAAAATGCTGTAGCCTACTTGCGCTGTTGTTTATTTGGGTGTCATGACACACGTGATCTGTCCAACCAATGGTGTAACTTCTTCACTCAGTCACTCACTCAGTCACTCAGTCACAGACATTCGCGTTTGTAGGGCTGGCCCCCGGGCTGTTGCGGTCCAGCCAAAAAGGAACTCCCACCGAAAGAGGAATTGTCCTTTTCTGTAAAGGTGGCCCGATCAGTGTTGCATGCTTCCACAAGAGAGCGGTGTCGCTCCACAGGCAAACTGAAATGTGTTGCGAAGTGTACTTGTGGGAATGATAATTCCACATTTAAGCATTTGTGATGACCTACACGCAAGTAAGAGAGATTAAGGTTAACTCGCATGTTTTCCTTGTTTTCTTCTATAGCCCAGTCAGAAGACATCTGGTGTGAATTCCAGTCTACCTCACAGGCATTTAAACCCCTGGACCACGGAACAGCAAGAGAACTGCAAGTGCTTGCTGCATTTCTGTGGTCTTAGTAGTTTTAACCTATGGTTTGGACTCTGGCTGAGTACATGGTATTTGAACCTGTAAATAATGACTTTATTAGCTTCTCACCGCCCCAGAGTATCACAACCATTTAACAAGAGACTCTTGAGAAGGGCCTTGTCCACACTAGCCTTTGGTTCACTTGCCACTTTCTCTTGGGAATCCTGGGATTGAAAGCTGTTCATGGTGGACGCATCTTCCACTTGGTCAGCTTATCTTCAAAGCGGCAGCACTGGGTCACGTGCTTGAGTTCAGTTGCCTCTGACAACTAAAACAAAAGGGCGTTTAATTTATCGCTACAGTCCAGGTGAAACAGCAAACTGGCAGGTGGGAGCAAGGGCAGTGGCTTCACCATTAGCGTGTAATGGGGTAGGTCTGAGTGATGTCACAGTCCCGTAGAAGGTCCCGTGCTAAGTCATGTCCTTTAATTCTGCTTTGGATGCACAATATTCAATGAATTAAATATGTGTTGCACGTCACATGCTAGTTACACACATTTTGGGTAAAGGAAGCCTTGCACTCGCACAGATATTGTTACACACGTTGAACAAGAAGTTGCGTTCAATACAAGTGTGTCCCTCACAGTATAATGGTGCAATATGCCTGTGGTTTGGGAGCAGCCCCTCAGGGAAGACACTTATTTTAGTGATGTACAGAGTAATAAAGTAACAGTGATGTGAAGTCATATAAATACTATATTCCAATGAGGCACATTTGCCAATGACAATATTGATTGATAAAACTGTTATGGATCATTGTTTTAACGGGAGAAAAATGAATGCCATAGATATTACAGCACACTCTTTTTAAAATAGATTTTTTCCTAAATGTTTCCCAGTAATTTCTCATCCACCTGGGAGTGTGTGTATATATATATATATATATATATGAATATTTACGACATTCAAAACGCAGCAAATTTGAGAGCTGAACAAAGAACAGCTTGACGATCAGTTTATTTATTAGGCAGAAAAAGCACGCGCAGAACAACACTGAGGTGCTTCTGAAGCGCGAGCGCAAATCAAATGAAAGGAAGTGACACACCAAGGGTTTCTTTTTTTTTCACTTAACACATTGGGTGTCTCGTGTGGCCTCTGTCTGCCGCTAGCGATGCTGGCGCTAGACGTCGCAGTGAAAGTAAAGAAGTGTTTATTTCTCTCTGGGAAATCAGTCTCAGCAGGTAAGGCTGTCTGCTGCATACCTGCTGCACATCTCGACACAGACACGCGCCTATTTTCGCGCATCCACGGAGCTCGCGATTTTATTAAATCAATTAGAATGAATACGTAGCCTACTTTTAAAAAATGACGTTAAGTAGTTTTACTGCTTTCTTGTAATACCCAGTTCGGATAACCCAGTGCGGATATTGAGTGCGAATTATTTACATTGTTTTTTCTTTCTTTTTTTTAAATTTACGTTTTTGAGTTCTCGAATGAAAGAACTTGCTGAAAATGAATTAAAGGGCTGGAATTTTTCCCCCTTTTGTTGGGCCTTGCATTTCCAGTCCGTGAGGTGTGCGTTGTCCTACCACAGGTCACAAATGTGTTGCGTTGTCATTCAATACACGAGAGGGCGCCATTTTGTACAAAGTACAGCGATCTACCCGTGGCCTGTATACACACTACTGCACCTACTGTCACACCTGCACCCCTGAACCTGCCCACCTGCGCACTGCTAAAGAAATATTACCTCTCCTCATCTTAAGAACACTCTGCTCTTTGGGTTGTGTCAAAACAGTTTGGGAGGGTCCTGGGGGCCGTTTCACTGTGTGGTGGCGTACAGCCAGTCACGGCAGCGTCCTGGGTTTTCTGCTGTACCCTTCGAGAAGTTGTCTTCCTGTTGAGCACGCTCTGATCTCTCTCACAGGGTTGGCGTGGCCATGAACATTTTCGTTAGAAGTTGAACCTTTCACAGTCGCGCACACAGTGTTACACACTGGTTTGTGCCTACGTGTCTGACGATGGTGACCTGCTGACATTCCCGTCCTCAGCATCTGTGTGCCCTTCCCTGCTGCCTTGTTGCAGTCACACATTTTCCCATCATAACCATTGCCTGTTTTCCTCTGACCCTTTTTGTACCTACAGTCACAGGTGTAAAGAAGAATGTCAGTCACATCCAAAATGTCACGTCTGTAAACCAGTCGAGCATATATCTGGATGTCACACATTGGAATATGTGGCTGGCTTCAGGGCCAAAAATAATTTGTTACGGGTTTATGGCTCCAAGAGGAGAGTCTGACATTATTTACATTAGGTTAATCTGATGTTCTACTGTATCACAAAGAAAGGAAAGTTTTGGAAAAGTATACTACATTACTGGTACGCACAGACTTTCGCATTCGTGACAATTACTAAGAGGCAATATGGTAGACAACTTGTTCCAATTTGCCTCAATCCTTCACCTCAAAAAGGTGAAAGGCATGCTGAACTTGCAAATGAGGGTTCTTTTCCATCTGTCAATGTCACTCATGTTGTGGGAACTGCTTCCCTTGCACACATCCTGCCATCTTGCAGATAACCTTTAAACAACAACAGCTTCCATGAGACGTGTGCATGAGCAAAGTCCTTGACAGAGATGATTATTGCCGTATTTTTGACATGTGCGTAAATAAACCAGATATCATTCTTTGTCCATATCAAAGGGCTTTTCCACTGAAAGGACATTTCTCTCATCTCTGCAGATATGTCTCATTTATGATGCATCAGTCCATGTCTACTCAGGCCTCGGTTTTGTGTTAAAAAGCAGGCATTGGGGAAGTTGTCTGCCTTTTATCATTAAAGAAGTCAAAGTGGTCTTTGGTTCTATAAGAAGAACCATTTTCAGGCAGAAGAATTGACAGTTTGTACGAAGATCTCGATTTCCAATCGGTTTCTGGACAGCTTTCGTGGGCAAACAGTCACCTGTTGAGGTAAACAGAAAGAAAAATAATTTATTAGTCACTGTGTGCTCTACTTCCCCATACATACAGCGTGCTGTACCTGTTCAACCACCTGATTTACAGTCATTCTAGGAACAAGGCATGTAACGCTTCGGATGTCTAGGTTTTAAGTCATGGATGATTAAGAGGGAAAGTATACAAAGAGCCATAAGCAATGGCATCCCAACAATGCAGTGAACGGAGTTTGTGTTTCAGCAGTTGCGTGTCCTTTCACCCCATTGCACGCTGGGATAGGCTGCAGCACCCCCTACGACCGTGCTCAGGATAAGCGGGTATAGATAATGGACGGATGGTTGTGTGTCTCGTGGGGAAAGCAGGACCGATTTGGGTCGGTGTGGGTGGGGGCATTACCTTTCGTACCCGCGGTGCTGATGGACGGCCTGAGCCAGGATTTCGGAGGTGTGGTTCAGGCAGCGGCCCAGCTCGTCCAGCTTCTGCTCCATGGAGACGATGCGCTGCTCCAGCTCGTGGTACGAGCTGTTCCACTTGGCACTCAAGTCACACATGATCATCTGCATCTGAAAAGAAAAATGTGCCTTTTAGGAAGAGCAAGGCTGCCTCATTCGCCACGATTTATTGTATATATGTTTTACAATCTAGCTTTTTCCCTAGGTTTTCCTCAAAGAAAATTCAAAGGCTGGATTTTTTCCTTTTCTCCAAATTTGGAACGTCCGGTGGCATCTGAAGGCCTGTCCCATTGATGCAGAGGTGCCTGTCAGTTTAAAAGGCCATGCATGGCGTGATTCATGCTGCTTTTATCCATCGGAGCCGCGCGGTCATTCCATTGGAGAAGAAAACTTTACGTTCAGCTATAGAAGCAGGCATCCAGTTCATCAGTCGCACTTTTGTTACGGGATGGCAACTTATGCCCAGCAGACCTGAAACCCCCTTGCCTGGCTGTTGCTATGACAAAGTTATACTGCAGCTCTGCCAGCTAAAGTCAGCGTAGTCATGGTCAGGATTTCATGCGAGATCATAGGATGCGCCGATGCACGGAAAACAAACGCCTTCGCAGGATGCATCGCTCAGCAAGCCTGCTTAAAATATATTTTCTCTTGCAGTGAGTCATTCTGTACAGGGATGAAAAAAGAAAACGTGTTTTGGTATTTTACCTTTAGTACTGGGTGTTTTCGACCCTAGATTGGGTTTTCTTGTTGTTTATATCCAGCAGTTAACTGAACAATCAGGAATGTTGCCTGAATGTAAAATGCACACGGAAAAGTAGAGAGGAACTGAACTGCGTATAAGCCAAGTAATACAAATAATACAAAACCTCTATTGTTTAACACGAGTCATGTTTGGAATAACAAGTCATTTGTTTGATAAGCAAATATAATTACACAAAGTTCAATTAAGTGATATTTGTTCCTAAGCTGAAAAGCTTTGCCTGCTGTTGTATGATATACAGTGCCCTCAGAAATTTTTCAACAGATCTGCAACAAAGTCAAATGAAAATATTTTTGACTGCAATTTTCCTGCTCCTGTATGATTAACTCTCCATAACATCAAAATGAAATAAAGTATTTAGATATCTAAAGATTATTTAGTATATATAATCTTTAGATATCTAAATACTATTTGCAGTACTCGCACCTTTTGTATTAACAAGAAATTGGGGTACATGTATTCCACTTTCTTGAGATCACAATAAATATCTTAGCAAGGTCCACCTATGTTGATTTTGAATCCACCAATAGCATGATTGCAGAACTCATATCCCTATCTTTGTGAGGTCTCTCAACTGAAACAGCAGATGAGACCAGCCACACCCTGATGAAGACCGAGGAACTGCCCATGGAACTTTGAGATCAAGTTGCTAGGTGGCACAAAACAGCAGAAGGCTATGAAAATATTAGCAATATTAGCATTGAAACTTCCTGAGAAAAAAAAATGTGGCACATTTTTTTTTCACCTAGACATTACGAAGATCAGGCCACACTACCAACCTGAGGAACCTGACAAAAAGGGCAATTGTCAGGGAAGTGGCCCAGAGGCCGGCTACGATGCTGAGTTGCCTGAGTTCCTTGGGAAAAATGTCTAGAGATCAACAATCTCTTCAGCACATGAAAGATTTGGTCTCTTTGGTGAAATGGCTAGATGGAAGCCACTGCAGAGAAAAAGCCAACATTAAGTTATCCCTGGAGTTTTCCAAAAGCCTGAATGACCCTGAGACCTTTCGGAAGAAGATACTGTTCTCCAACGAGTCTAGGGCTCCTTGGCCCGAAAGCAAAGTACAATGTTTGGCACAAGCACAGCCCATCACCAAGGTAGCACAATCCATACCATGAAGCATGGCGTGGGTTTGCGTTTCAGCAGGAGACGAGCCATCAAGTGCAAGATGGATGGAACCAGTTACAGGGGAATGCTTGAGGAGAACCCCAAGACGTCTTGGGAACCAAGTTTCGGTTCCCAAGGGATGTGCATATAGGGGGAAGATTAATGTTCCAAAAGGACAATGGCCCAAGGCACACAGCAAAAAAATACAAAGCAATGTCTTTCAAACAAGAAGGTCAGTATTCTGGACTGGCCTGTCCCAAGCCCAGACTTAAACGCCATTGAAAATATATGGTATGGCCTGAAAATGTCTGTCCACTGAAGCCCTCCATCAAGCCTGGCAGAGTTGGAGCATGTCTGCATGGAGGAACGGGCAAAAATCCCAAAATCTAAATGCGCAAAGTTCACACAAACATAACAGAGAACACTCAAGAGCTGTGAATGCTGTCAAAGACCTATGTACATAGTATGGACTCCAGGCGACTGAATACCTTTGTAATTGAAAAATGTATTTTGTTCTTTAAAAAGCTGTTGGATAATTTTTTTGTGCATCATAAATGTGTTGGATTGATTGTGTTGGTGAAGGAAGGGGGGGGGGGGGTGTTTCAGTGCATTCAAATTTTAAGCCGTAATGGGACAGAATGTGAGGAAGGGGTAAGTACTTTCTAAAAGCACAGTGAATTGTCAGACATGGTGCAATTAATTCACGATCAAGAACAGTACGGAGACAAGATATATTCAGAAACATAATCCTTCCAACCCCTTTCCCTTCAGCTCAACACTGGACCAATAATTTTATTCACGTTCAGCGAAGGACCAGGGAAAAAAAGTGGGTGGAAACTTGTACAGGGGAGATTATTAGGTGCCAAGATTTAGACAATGCGCTTGTCATTTTGTAGCATGTCAGTTTGTAGCATGAGAATTTGCAAATGAAAATAAAGGAGTGCTCCAGAGAGGGGTAGGTGGGAGTGGAGACGCGTCAGTAAAATAAAGACGAACCCGAAGCACGGCAGGTGGTGCGCTGGCTTACTTTGGGCAGGTCCACCATTTCGCTGGCGTAGTCCCGAAGCTTCCTCTGGTTCAGCCGCAGGTGCCGAAACCTGTCGGAATGGAGGAGACGGAGACGCGTGAGCCACACCCTCGCCGAACCCCTCCCTGCCGTGCGCAAGAGCGGGAGCGCGTGGCAACGCGTGCTCTCATTAACTTTCTGGGAGGGATGCCAGCGACACGCCTCGTCATTGTGCACACCCCGAACTGCGACTGCGTTCTCCTGGGGAAGGGCATCTTCCAAATACGTAACGATTCAATGATGGCTACCAGCCATGTTATGGATTTAAAGTTGTGTGCACGTGAGGTCTATATTTCGTTTTTTTTTTTTTTTTTTAATCTAAAGCAAACCCCAAATGAGAAGGAGGAAGTAAGCATTAAAGAGGGGTGAAGGGGGCTCCAGCACAGTCTCCAGCCTACCAGAGTACCTGCAAGTCTACAAGAGTCCAGCACTGGTGCTGAAGCCAAAGAGCTAATATATAACAGTTAGCACCCGTGCTGGTGTTACGTAAGAAGTTTTTTTTGAAGTCCTTTATGATTTACAGTCAGAACAGTCAGAGTCAGGCTCTCCTGGAAAAGGTGCTGGAATAGTCTCCCCCCTGATGACTTTCCTCAGTATATTTTTAGAGGGTCCGGTAACTGTGCAACAGGAAGCCAGATCCCTCCGCCCTGATGCAGGCGAGCGGGCTGAGCGTTTCGAGAGGTCCCCGGCCGGCTGTGAGCCCTTGCTCTACTGCTCCGATTCACACGTTCACACATCTGCACTTCCTATTTTTCACAACTGTCAAGGAGTCCGTGCCAAAGGAGCATGACCTCTCCACACCCTGTCCCCATACAAAAACACTCTCTCCCTCTCTGTCCCCCCCCCCCCTTTCTCTCTCAGTGGGTTTATAATGGTACATGTATTCATTCTTATACGGTTTCCCTGTGTGAACCCCCCATTGAATTTTTCTTTTATTTAATTTTTTTTTTACAGTAGCATAATTTAATTTAATTTGTAAATAAGTAAATAAGATGCAAGAGACTACATACAAGGACATAGTGCAGTTAAATCAAACCTTTTGTGCTATGGCTTGCTTTACGAATGGGGGACTAGCTAGGAGTAGAACCATAGACGAGTTAGGATAAAGAGAAAATAAAAAACAGGACAGGACTAAGACACTGGCAGTGTTGTTCTGACTGTAACAGCAGGCTTGCGGATGGGCACTCTGCCTCTTTGATCTCAGTAACATCCTTTAGAGCAGGGGTCCCCTGTCCTAGTTCTGGAGAGCCATAGGGTCTGCTGGTTTTCGTTTTTTTTTTTACCAGAAAAATTTGCAACCAATTTAGACCCAAGGAACCAGTCGGTGGGGCAACTGGGTAACCAGCTGCTCTGAATGACCAGTTTAGTTCTAAGTAACAACAAAAGCTAGCACACCCAGAGGCTCCCCGTAAGTATTCTCTGAGTCTACCTAGTGTCTTTGCTTGGGACCAGTACATTTAACGCCTGTGCTAGTGTTTCATTTGATTGGTGTGAGAGTCCTTAGAAAATAAAACATAAATATGCAAAATATTTTTCCCATATTCCATGATTCGCCAGTGGGTTCACAAGCATGCCTGGGAACACAGCCATTGAACACAGGGAGTGGTAGGCACACAGGTAGTGTGGGCAGTACTGTGAATACACCACTTTAGAAGCAGGAGAGGGCAGTGGGCAACCAACCTGAGGTGAGCCAGAGATCAGCAGATACAAAACATACATACCCAGGTACAGGCAAATGCATATTTTAATTATCTGTGAGTGTTGCGCTTACTTAACTTTCAGCACTCACTCATGCTTGAAATATGTATTTCCCTGTATCTGAGTATATGGGTGGCAGAGCCTTTTTTGCATGGTTGATTCTTCAGTGCCACCTGGAATTCAAGCCACACCTCCAGGATTATAGTTAATAAACCCATTAATTTAGGAGGTATTTTGTAATTTGAAAGATGATACATTTTATTGTATTCTGTACAATCCTGAATACAGGTACATTCTGTCTTATATTCAATGGCATGCACACACGTGGCCTATTACCTTCTCACATGTCACTTTGGTGCATAAATTGCTACATGGTCATCTATTTATCAGAATTGGGTAATATTCCACAAACAAACTCACACACTCACACGCACATACTCTCACACACACACAGCACACACACTCTCTCTCTCTCACACACACACACACAGCACAGACTCTCTCTCTCTCACACACACACACTCTCTCACACACACAGCACACTCACACACACTCTCTCTCTCACACACACACACACACACACACAGCACACACGCTTTCTCTCACACTCACACACACACTCACACACTAACACACTCACATGCACACACTCACACACACATACCACACACACACAGCACAAACACACACACACACACAGCACACACACTCATACGCACTCTCACACACACACAGCACACACACACACTCACAAACACACACACACAGCACACACACTCTCTCACACACACACACTCTCACACACACACACACACTCACAAACACACAGCACACACACACTCTCACACTCACACACACACTCTCTCACACACACACACACTCACACTCTCACACACACACGCACTCACTCACACACACACACTCTCTCTCACACTCTCACAGACACACAGCACACACACACACTCACAAACACACACACACAGCATACACACACACACACACTCTCACACACACACAGCACACACTCACACACACACTCTCTCACACACACAGCACACACACTCACACACACACACACTCTCTTACATGCTCACACACACACAGCACACACCACACTCACAAACACACACACACAGCACACACACACTCTCACACTCTCTCTCACACACACACTCACACACACACACACACTCTCACACACACACACACACACACACACAACCACACACACACACACACACACACTCTTACAGGCTCACACACACACACACTCACAAACACACACACACACACACACACACTCTCTCTCACACACACACACACACTCTCTCTCACACACACACACACACACACTCACAGCACGCTGCACTCACTTGCGGATGGCCTCCAGCAGGCTCCTCTGCTGTTGCCGGTGCTCGCCGCGGCTCTGCTTCCTGCAGTTGACGCGGTGCATGAGCCAGCACTCCCTCAGCACGTTGGCCGCAGCATGACGGAGCTGCAGCACAGACAGCGCAGCGTGCATTAACCAATCGGCCTTGGACCTGCTGGCCTTGCATGCGCACGGTGCAGCATGCACAACAGTACAGTGCGTCTAAGCACTTTCCCGCACGTGCAAACACTTACCAGCCTTTTCTGGAAAACATGCACTGCAATCAGGAACATGGCATTAATGTTTTCTAGAAGAAGATGGAAAGTGGTTGCAAATGTAACTCTGGGGAAAGTGCTTGCTTAGAAACACTTTTTCCAACCACTTGAAATGGAGCAAAAAAAAGTGTCATGAACAATCATTGTGTTTTGGTGCTAATTAAAGCTTTACTTTTGGAAAGTTTTTCAGTTTATGAAGTCATTGAAAGAAACGCTTTAAATAGCACCAAAGCGTAATAATTGTCCATGATGCATTTTTTGGCTCCAATTCCAGTGAAATGTGTTGGAATCAATACCTTTTGCACTAAAAGAATTCATTTGAAAATGGATGCAAATGTTCAACATTAAAAAGTAAAAAAATGGAACGTGAAGTAGAGTAATGTGGCGTAGAGTAACAATTTCACCACAAACACAGAGCACGAACATTGCCAACATCAAGCTATATATGGGTCAGAACAACTATATGGGTCATAATAATGTCCCACATTTCCTGTTTTCATCCCAGCATTGCTCTGGTTCCAAATGAGGATGCCATTAAGACAGCCATAGCCCGGTTGCCCCCCTCCTCAGTGATGTCATCTTCACTATTAATAAGAAGATTATTATTAGTCGGCCTCCAGGAGACTTGTCCAGATGTCTTCCCCTGTTCCCGCCAGTGTAAATCAGAGACGGAGACAGACAGCAGTGGAGCGGCTGGGGAGGGGGAGGGGAAAGGGGGGAGGAGGAGGAGGAGGAGGAGGAGGAGGGGGGGACGGCGGACACACAAGGATGCTCCCCGCGGCAGGATGTGACCATCGCCGGCAGCCTTCACCCTCCAGCGAAAGGCCCCGGCGGTCGTCAGGGAGAGGTTTTGGAAACTGCTGCGCCACAGGCACCTGCTGTCCCCGCAGTTTCTCGCCCGGCCATTTTGTGTCTGCTGACCGCAGCGGGTCGCTGCCTGACCATCGCGTCTGTAACACAGAGGCCGCTCGACCGCTTTGAGTCGGGAATACTCGGCGGGAACGGCGATAAGATAAGACCGCTGCGTGTGATTGCCCTCTCGCTCGGTGAGAGAGAGGCCTGCCTTCGGCAGTGCCACGCGAGCGTCTTCTTCTATTTTCATGAATGGAAAATGTGATAGCATCTTCCGCCATGCACGTTTATTTTCAGTGCTCTCCTCCTTCCTCCCGATAAGCAAACAGATGGATCCTGTTGGAGCGCACAACACAGTGTGCCCCCGAAACCTCCTCCCTCACGGCAACATGTGCGCGCACACACACACACACACACACACACACGCACACATGCACGCACGCACACATCAACGCGTTCAGTTTCCTTTCTGACCCAACTCCCTTCTGGACAGAAACAAGTCCTCTTCCTGACACAGACACTATTGTTTCCTCTTTCTGACGCCTTTGTGAGGCTATAAAGAGATGTGCCAGCACCAAGCCCCCCTCCCCCCTCAACCAACTATCCCAGCCCTTTTCCCACACTACCATGCCCTCTGGAATGCCCTATTTAAGCGAAAAATAATATTATAAAAAGACGCCCGACCATGGCACGCGTGCCACGCGGAAAACATGACCGTTTCCAGCCCGGACGCCTCGTCCTTCAGGCCACACTCACTGTTTTCCTTCTGCGATGTGGAGCGCCATCTCCACGGGGCTACGCCTCCCTGTGTATAGTGTTGGACTGATTGATATTTTGCTAAAAGGCGTTATTTCCCCCCTCCCTGGATTTCATTACTTTATTATGTTTTTTGAGATTTAAAAAATTATTATTATTCTTTTTTTTTTTTTACTGATTTGGCAGCAATCAGTATGTCCACCCTGAATGATATTTTCCAAACTTTCCAAAGTCCATGAATTCAGGCAGAACAGTAACCGTGTGGTCCTACTGTTCCAGATTTTTGTGCATAAAATTTTTTTTTTTTACATAGCTAATTAATTGTTGCTTATTTACATTTAAATTTTATACACCCCTACTTGCTCCTCTTTATCAAGGCTGCCAAAATGTTCTGGAGGCGACTGTACATAGCGAGTGCAAGGACTTAAATAAAAGAGAAAATAAATAAATAAAATAAATGAGAAGAATTCCTGACACTCCAGGAACGGGTGTACTAACGTGAATGCATTGCAGAAGAAAAGGGGGCCCCGTGCCTCGACTTACCCGTTTGGAGATCTGGATGTCCATCATGAAGTAGTGCACGTGCTTCTCCCCTTTGTTCAGCGCGAGCCACTTGGCCACGACCGCCACTAACATGGCGGTGCAGGCCACGCCCTGGAATCGAAAGATCAAGAGCCCTCCTCAGTCCTTGAGCTCCAGCTCCACACCTGCTCCCTGCCTGACAGCACCGCCCACTGGCCTTCCGACTCATCGCTCATCGCTCATCCTTGCCTGGCATCAATTACAAACTGACACCGATATATGTATATATATATATAAGTCATTTTCCTGTGTATTACTCATGTATTTTGTTGACCTTTTTCCAATGAATCGGTGCGAGCCAGCAGGAGAAGAGCTCCACCCCTCTTAGTCAGGTTCTGCTTAAGGTTCCTTCCCCTGTACCAGCCAGGGAGTATTTCCTTGCAACTGTCACCCTAGGCGTGCTCTTGGGGGGAGGGGAAGGGGCGGGGTTCCCAGTCCAGAGCTGTTTTGTGACAACGGCATTTGTAAAAATAAAAAAAAAGCGCTATACAAATAAAATCGAATTGGACTGAATTGAATTAGCGCCATTTGATTGAGTGGCCTCTGTCCTGCAAACTACTTGTACACGCTAAACACTGTAATCTCTTCAGTTTCATTGAGCTTAGAAAGACAACAAAGTGCAACAGTATGCCAAGCGTGGATAAGGCACATCAAAATCCAAGCGTTCATTTTTTTTTTTTTACAATAGAAACGTGACTTTTTTTGCAGTTCTGCAGCTTTGAGAGGGAAAACTATCAGTTTTTATTTGCAGTCATTATATTATGCTAGACAGGGAAGTAATATCACCTCTTTAAAACAAAAGTAAAAAAAGACTTGTTTGAGGAACTTAAAAATGTACAAATAACAAAAAAAACACTGTCCACAGCATGCATTACACAACAGAAATTAAAAAAAATTTCCCCTTAGGCTAAAACTACAGATCAACAAGTACCACTTGAAACAAAAAGTGTGGTGATTTAAAATACGAGGCGCAAAATGGTGATTTAAAATACTAGGCACAAAATGGTGATTTCAGGCGATATTCAGAATTTTGACAGCCCGTCTTTACCTTTCCTCCTTTTTGTCAGCAGTAGTAAAAGAGAAGGAGAGTGTGAGAACAGCACAAGCAAATCAGCGTGTAGACAAAAGTCAACTGACTTTCATTCAATGTATCTTTCAAATGTGGGGTGTGACAACGAGCAGGCACTAATACTGAAAATTCCAAGCAGTTAATCATTTATCCTCTCATTTGAGTTATCAATTTTTTTCACTTCTCCTATGACTGTATCACTGTAATAGCCTGTTCTTCAGCCAACAGGTGTTACAAGGAACTGAAATGCACCTTCACACAACACACCACACCACACCATAAAAATGTCACAAAATGGTGACGGGAGAGCTTAAAGATGACAGAAACGGGTGACTTAAAAAGTACTGCCCCGCTGAATTGGCGACAGTAGCTCATAAGAAATGGTGTTGGTGCTATGATTTAAAGAACAGGTGTGAACACTAGTAAAGAACTGAAGCATTGAAACCTTTTGCATCATCAGCATGATGGGGTGGGGTGGGGTGGGGAGGTGAGGGGGCGCATAGAGAATAGGAAATTTTTGAAAGTTATGGGTAGGGGCTGGCACACCCTCCTAATGCCGTGATGCGAAACGCTATAAAACCGCCTAAAAATGGAAATGGTGGAAAGTTTTCCCTTAAAAAATTGGGGAAAGCTTATAAAAAAAAAACCAATGGAGAGAATGGGCAGTGAAGGCTTGTTTTCCACAGTATCAGGGAAGTGTCCCCCACCCCCCTCCCCCCCCACCGCCCCCTGGGCTCTCTTTCTACCCACTCCTCCTCGTGACTCGCGCCAGCTTATCTCCTAAGATCGGAAACGGAGGCAGTAGAGGTGAGGCAGAGAGCCAGGACAGGATGCACACACCCGCTGTAGCACCCTCCCTCCCTCGTTTTCCTACCCACTCTCCCTCATTCTCTCCCTTACACCTGCCATCCAACAATGGTGGGTTTCCAGTGTTGCCCACCCAATTCCAAAAGCCTGCGCTGTCTCCAACCTTACATTATCCTTGAATCTGCGTTGGTCTCATGCCCAAGTTAAGTAAGACTTAACCGTGAAAAGCTAATGAAGATCGCAAACGTTAGGTTTTCTCTGGTCAAACATTTTTTTCTCATTCATTCACATCTGAGATAGTGAGAACACTGCTCTGTTTATACACTGTGTGTTTTGTAGTCCGAATATGGACGGACATAACCACAGCATGCAAATACCCCCACCATGCAAATCTTCATCAAAAACAGTGAGCCTGTTACCGAGCTCGGGGTTAGGGAACTTCAGCAAATTAACTGTTCCCTTCACCTCAAATACAGATTTCCATTATCAGTTCCTGGATGGGGAGAGGCCAAAACTCAAAAAACGGCTCGAACGGCTCAAATTTTTAAACTTAGTGCCCCATATGCATTTAATGCACGACGCTAGCAAACAGAAAAGTTAATGAACAGCTGGAAGCAATGTGAAGAGGCAGTATCAAAGCTAATGCCTGGCACACCGAAGAATGTCGCAGGAACGTTCCCAGGAGCGCAGATAATATTCCTATGGCCAGGCCAATTTTTGGTTTCAAGAATACCTGATACTCAGCGCCAGCCCATGGAATGCTTTGAAATCATTTCATTTCCCCAACGCTGAAGTAACACAGGTGATCAGGACTGGAAAAAAAAAAAGCGCTTTCTTTTTGCTCCCTCAACAAATAAAACAGAGGTTTCGGGTGGAAGACAGGGGGAATGAAGACAAATTACAGGGTCAAAAGGGTCGATCGCGATAGGCAGGATAACAAGTCCGGGCCCACGAAGAGGACGCGCCTTCGCGAGGGCTGCGACTACTCTCCGCGACGCCGCGAGAGCGACAATTACCATGACTCCGGTGAACAGGCACACCATCTTCCCGCACAAGGTTTTGGGGGACACGTCGCCGTAGCCCACGGTGAGGAATGTAATGGCGATGAGCCAGAGCGCCGTGAGCATGTCGCCCGTCTCCGCCCGGATCTGCCTGCAAAGAGGACGGAACAGAACGCAAAAAAAAAAAAATACACAATGGTCAGAAACGGCATACCTCGGCTCATTAGACGCTTAAAAAAAACTGTCCGGCACACTGCGGCAATCCTGGAACAAATACCCCACGGGTCTCTGCCACCACCACTACGTGACCTATTTTCTGTGTTTAAAAAAAAATAAATAAATAAACTTATTGATATCAATGCAGAATTTACTTTTAGCTAATTTCCATCTATACCACCTTGTTCTATTGAGTTTGAAATGTCATTCATTTTAATACCTTTCCTGAATTGGAAAAACCTCAGTCAAAACCCATTTGAATCCCATGTTCAATCAACATATTTATTTCAATGACTAACAAAAGAATGTTTGAGCTAACCAATAAAATGTATCTGCCAAACCCTGTGAAGAAATCAGCAATGGTTTATTGCACTTGTTGAAGTCAAAGCTATGGGTTCAGTGTGGATTGAATACACGCTTGGGTCTTACCTCAAATGATTAGGGTATAGTAGGTTGTTCTGGACCAGGGGATACTGTCCACCAAGGGTGATTAAAATATAATATATATATATATTTCTTCTGGTTTGGTGCTAATATGTGGATGCCTTACAATTTGTCTACAAAATGTTTTATTAACCCTGTTCCCACCGAGAGCTTACTGGATAGTAACAAAACCTCAAGTTTATGCAAGGGCAACCACTGAGAGCAATTCCACATGATGTCAGCATTGAACGGCTCTTTTTGTGCATGTGTGTATGGGTGTGTGTCTTGGTGTGTGTGTACGTGTGTGTGTGTGTGTCTGTAGGGCACACTGTTTGGACCAACATCAATTTGCTACTCCTACTATTTGAATTTAGCCAACTTACAATTCCTGATAAACGCATTTGTTTGTGAGACGTTTTTAAGCAACCGCATAATGCTATGCTGAGGAGAACACAAGGACAGGGTGTGTGTGTGTGTGTGTGTGTGTGTGTGAAGCATAATTTAGTGTGTCGTGCACGTCTGAGCTGTGGTTGTTTCTTCAGTTTGAGGCTCAGGCAGGTGACTAATCTTGTCAGAATTACTCAGTTCAGAGAAGTGCATTTGCAATTTGTGAACTGTAGCACAGCAGACAAACAGCATTCCTCATCACTGTAACCAGTAAACAGATGATAATAAACAAATATAAAACCAAACTTTCCACACCCAATTTCTTTGGTTTCAATTCCAGAATATGCTCTATTTTCTGCTAGTGTCAATCATGCTGAATTTGGTGTATCGTACACTAAAAAGCTGCTTGAGAAAATCTCAAAAAATGCCATCATTGTGTGCAACTGACCGACTGCTTGTGCGGGAATTAGAGAATGCCAAGGCTGTAAAATCACTTTACAAGCTTATATATTTCAGGAATAATAACAACAACTCTTTTTTGAAGGTTATTGGTAGGGAGCACCAATATCTTGGTGGAATTAAAGCATCTGGTGTTTGTGAATCCTGAAACAAAGGCATTTGGCATACCCGGGTAAAATACATTTTTCGATAAAATGTTCACTCTTCAGATACCACTGCAATTCCTAAAGAGCACTGCTGGCAATTTTAGAAGAACATCTTTTTCCACCAATATGTAGACCAATATGTAAATTCTGAATATATGTTACAGTTTTGTTTAGTAAAATACATTTTTGTTGGAGATAGCAGGATTGTTCTTATAATTTAACAGCACCTAGAGGCAGAACATCTCAGAATGCTAATTTTTTGGCCAAGGTCCGCCCTCTGCCCTCTGCCCTCTGCCCTCATCCGTACCTCTCGCAGAGCGTGAGCAGCCACGAGGCGCTCACCCAGAGGAAGACGATGAAGACCAGGAGGGTGCGGCCGGGGTACTTGTTCATCAGCACCTTCAGCACAAAGCGGAAGGTGAAGTTGATGTTGTTCAGCGAGCCGATGCTCCTGTAGGAGACGTTGAGGAGCACCTTGCTGTGGAGGTGGATGGCCCTGTGCACCAGGTAGAGGCGCAGGAACATCAGGCACGAAAGGAGGGGCACCAGGTCCAGGAGATCGCTGTTTCGGATGGAAGAGCAGAGGGGGCGGGATGAAAAGTTGCCCTGCGTGCCTGCCTGCCCTCCTTGGGCACTGTCGACGGCCAGCCCTGGTGTCCCCATCTCCGGCCCCCAGTAGATTGCAATAGGGTGGATGGCACAGACCACCAGCTCCAAAGAGATGCCCAGCAGCCGCTGGCTGGTCATAGCGATGCGCCAGTCCACCTGGTTGTGGTCGATAGTGAAGAGCTGAGGAGAAGAAAAAAAAAGAAAGAAAGAGGAGGAGTCGTCAGAGGTGAAAGAAAACCTTTTGGATGCACAGGGAGGAATTATGAACAGTGGTAGGACATAACAAGAATTGGTACTGACCAGACCTGGGTCAAATACATATTTGTTTTGGATTCAAATACTTTTCTACGCTTTACTGATCTTGTCTGGTGTATTGGAACCAATGAAATACTCTCAAAAAGTGCAAACCCCGCCTTCTGGTCATATTGACAGGCTCAATTACACCAGGCAAGATCAATTGAGCACAGAAAAGTATTTTAATCCAAACAAATATGTATTTTACAAAGGTTTGGTACTGGCCATTTAACATTCAATATGACAAAACTACCACTTTCAGATCCAAGTCAACTTGAAAGCTCCTCAAGAAAGAAAAATGCAGAACAAACAAAAGGCTGAAAAAGACCAACTTCTCTATGCTTCTTCAAATGCCACATCATGCCTGTTGCACAATTAAAGCCTGAACACATAAGGGCTGGTTACTGTGTGCCGCTTAATTCACTACAATGCATCAACATAAGCTTTTCCCTTCTGCTGCTCTGAAAAAAACAGCATTTTTGCCCGTGTCTTAACATAATACAGACCCGCCAAGCACCAGCATCCACAGAGGTCAAGCAATGCCTGGTGCATCAAAAGGACCGGTTTCCCCTCTGCAAAATGCAGAAGTAAGGAGAGAACTCCCTCTAACTGGGACCATCAATCAAGGGTAACATCATTATTTCAAGGGCTAGCAAACCAATGGCACTGAACCTGGCATTCTTTCCAAGCTCCAAGTTTCTAAGATCCTTAACTCCAAACCAATCAGGGACAGGCATTCCTATCAATGTGGGAATCTTTCAGTACCAAGTACCAGAACCAGAAGGGAGGGACAAACATTCATTTGGGAGTGTTAACCTCATGTGTGACCTGACAGGAAGATTCCCCTTTCTGTTGGCCTTTATGACTCAACGTTCGGAGAAAGCTTTCCAACAACCACGTGAAATGTAGTCTAGCAGGCAATGGGATGCACA
Source organism: Anguilla rostrata (assembly GCF_018555375.3). Classification (NCBI taxonomy): domain Eukaryota; kingdom Metazoa; phylum Chordata; class Actinopteri; order Anguilliformes; family Anguillidae; genus Anguilla; species Anguilla rostrata. Next base: position 74,027,893 of record NC_057933.1, on the reverse strand, counting down.
AAAGCAGAAGCTATCATTTGAGTTATTTACAAGCAACTGCCAAGCTGAACCTTAAAGGAAAAATTCACCTAATTTTGCTCACACATGTTTATTGTGGTAGCAATACCAATATCCACCAAATACAGCCTGACTTTTTTTTCGAAAGTTTTAAATCAAATGTTTTTACAATTTGGTCATTCTCAGCAAAACCAATCTTCTGATTTGGCATTTTAATACAATTCCCATCAAGCAATTCATGGACATCTCCAAGATGTCATAGAAAAAGACTTTCCTTATAAACAATGGGAGCTTAAATCAATGGAAACATGGATATAGCCACACACACTTTCTTTCAATATAAGGTTCAAAAGATAGGGATATGCGACCCTGCCTAGGATAAGCGGGTATAGATAATGGATAAATGGATGAAGATTGGGATACTGCACACAGTGGCGGACTCAGGCTGCTGAAGGGCAGGGGCGAAAAAATAAAAAGGGCACCTACTGCGCGACATGGGGCCCCACCAGCACGCAAAAAGCTATGGTGCATCGTGTTTTCTCACTTGGAAGGGCATCTAAGAGGGCACTTCGTGAGTTTTTTTCATCAGAAAGGCACCTGTAGGGAACCTCAAGTTTATCCCATTGTAAGGGCACCTATATGGCACCACATCACACCTTATAGGCTACTGCATCACGTTTTCTCCACTAGAAGGGCACTCATTAAGACACATTATCGAATTTTCTTGCTCTAGAGGGCACATCATCATAATTTATTGCATGAAGGGGCACCCTAGATGGCACTCAATCATTTTTTTCCCAGCCAATAGGGCACTTCATCTCCTTTTCGCCACTCTAGAGGGCACTTTAGCGATGCTTTTTCAACCATGGGGGCACCAGGGGGGGCGGTCGCCCCCCCCCTGCCCCCGCCCTGAGTCCGCCAGTGACTGCACATATAAATGTTATGCATTTTGAAATTACAAAGATAATGACAAGTTGTCAAGAACATGAATGGAAATGTAAACATACTTTTCAAGCAGAAAAAACATTCCTCACAACTACATCATCAGACTTTTAGCACTAATATCTATAGAAGGGCATTGCATAAATTATGCCTTGGATATTTATATTATCATAAATTGCATAAAGTTTTTTTGGTTTAATAATTCCTTTAATAGTGACATGAAGGCTGGTTCTTGATGTAATATTAAGGAAATTCAAAGGAGACACGATAAGGCCAACAGGCCGACATGTGGTCAATTTCAACATACTCCCAACTGAACTTTAGACATAGAAAGTCAGACAGCATAGAGAGAAAGAGAAGGGAAATATTTTGAACATTTCCACTGTACAACAATGTAACACAATTTACATTTGGATTCCAGGTACGCAAAGTGCCAATTACAGCTTGGTGGACCATGTCCTATATATCTATACAGCACTGAGAGTTTGGCACTTTTCAGTTCCTTACAGAAATAACCACAAAAACCAGAAAAGCTAGACAGGTCAACTAAGAGTCTTTTTTGTCATGAGGAGTAGTAGGGAGTGCAAGGGACTGTGTAGCCAGTAAGATTTAGGGTGAATGTAATGTGGTCAGATCTAGCCACGTAGGCCAGATGCAATCCTGACCACGGTGATTTCACAAGTCTTCACCGTGAAAGTTCCAGTTCTCAGCTGAGTTCTCTATTTGATTTTGGATATTTTAGTATGGCTTTCCACTGGACACAAGGTATAACATTCTTTTCAAAGGGACCCTGGCTTAACTCCACACCTGAAGGACGGTCCATCTACAACCTTCCCAAATTCTCCCACGTCACTCCTCTGCTGCGATCACTCCACTGGCTACCGGTCGCTGCCAGGATCCGGTTAAAAGCCCTGACCCTTGCCTACACTGCTACCAACAGGACAGCCCCCATTTACTTGCAGGACATGACTCGATTCTATGTGCCTGCTCGACCACTCTGCTCTGCGGCAGCAGGGCACCTTGTAACCCCTCCCACCCGCCCAAAGGGATCACAGAGCTTCTCCACCCTAGCTCCCCAGTGGTGGAACGAACTCCCCCGTCCCTCTCTGAACCTCCTCCTCACTACCCATCTTCCGCCGTGGCCTGAAGACTCATCTCTTCAGACTATAACTAGACTAACCACCACCACGCAGTATATTTCACTCTAAATCCCCCCCTCCCCTTTTTTTCATGACACTTGCTACATGTTGCCCCATCCCAGCACTTTTTGGTAATTTGTATTCATCCTAATACTGTAGCTTATTCTTCTGCCTAGTTGGCTTTGCAGAGGTTAGGTCTGAATAGTGTTCACTGTGTGAACTAAACTGTGTTCTTGGCTAAAAATAGCTGTACAAAATAAGTATTGTACCTTACTGAACCTGCGTTTAGCAGTTGTCTATGACCATGAAATGCACTTTTTGTACGTCGGTTTGGATAAAAGCGTCTGCCAAATAAATGTAATGTAATGTAATGTAATGGTGCCACCCACATATAGCACTGTACCATAAAAGACTGATCTTACTGCTTGGTGCTGAAAGACAATAACAAGCTCACCGGCATCTCTTCCTGCAGCCACTTAGCTTTTCTCAGGAAAAAATACAAGCACAAGCCAAAGCCAACCCCGCTTAGCCTGAGCAGTTCGACATGAGTAGAACGCAGTGCGCTAGGGCTGCCAGCTAACGTGTGTTGAAAATGTGAACAGGTTTTCCCCTTTAAATGTCAGTACACTGCTGCTTATCTTATCCACAGTGCCCTTTCTGCGTCCTTCCTAACTCTCCAACGGCACTGCCCGTTTGTGATATAAAGGGTTGTGTGTGGCCTCTTTCTTGGTCTTTGTTGGCTTTTTCACACTCCATCTATTTATTTATTTATTTTTTTTATTTTTATTTATATTCCCAGAATATAAAACGGCTTTGTCAGCTGCTTTGGCCAGCTTTACACAAATAATGAAACTTTGTTTGGCAATAAGTCATTAATAATGACACAGCATTTGAAGATGTGAATTTCATTAGCCAGTTCCATTTTCACTAGTTTGTCAAAATGAAAGCTTCCAGAAAAGACAGTGACTTTCACTTTCTTTTTTTTCACTTGCTTAGCTTTGCTTTACTGCTGTAAGTACAAGCTAGCTTTGGCCGGCTTTTTAGGTAACGTTTCCCTACTGGTTAATGAGTAATACCTTACCGTCCACAGGAGCGAGTGAGATGGCTTAGTGCGTGGTTTCAGTCAGTTTATGTTGCTAAAATTAACTTATGTTAGGAGATTAGTTTACAAGCAAATTTTTGGTCAGTGTTGTAGTTGTACCCCATTGCCTCTCATTTCACTACCAGCAGCTGCACCTGGCCACGGGCGGTTGGCTAGTGCATATAAAGGAGCAACTGCCTTTAAACATTTATATGCCATTTTATTTTTAAAAGTCCTTCAGAAATGATATATCCTGTTGAGAGGCGTGAAGCATATCAAGCCTCTATTATCTAAATTAAATAAAAACTACATTAACCAACAGACCTTCGTCAAACCGGGCCAAATAAATTTCCTAAGAGCAGAAAGGACTTCATGCCCTTCAGTGCAGAACCCATGGGGATATAGATGTACAGAAATTAGCCAGAACAATTACAGCCTGTTTAAGCTCTTAACCTGTGGCCACAGGATGTACTCCGGACCAGGAATGGACCAGGCCAGCGTGGCCAGAACCTGCTTCGAGGCTTTACAACTATCTTTCCATTAGCAATTGATTTTTACATCTGAAACACAAGGTGAGCTGACCCCCTGTCACCATAATCAAACCAATCAAATGACTGTAACCTGAGGCAGAACCCCGCCCCCCCCCCAAAAAAAAAAAAAGAAAAAAAAAAATTGTTCAGCCCTATACAGACAAAATGTAAGCGTAGGCCTTGTGTGTGTATGTGTGTGTGTGGACAGGATATGTAAGTGCGCATGGTGGAAAAAAAAAAAAAAAAAAAGGCTGGATCAAACTGCTAATGGACAGAGATAAACAGGGTCAGGGCTACACAAACTGCCTGAGAACGGTAGACCACAGGATTGGGGCGGGGGCGAGGGTAGGAACAGGTGATGTGTTGGCAGCCCCTGTCGCTGAGGAACATGTACTTAGATACTCAAGACCCCACGGGGCACGGGCCCAAGTAGCTCAATCCTCCTGCGCACGCTGGTGCGCGGGGCAGACAGGAGGGGGGTTTGCGAAGCGGGAGTAGCGCCACAGTGCACGACCGGCCTGACATTTATTTCCTCACATCCGCACGTCTGTTTGCTCCTCCCTCTTCTCTGTCTTTCTAAATCCTGTACATACACTTCACTGTACGTGCACATCTACCCAGTAGCTTCCTCGTGACTGCTAACCAGAGACTGTAAAAAATAACACACACGCACAGATCTTGACATGCCAGCCACAAACACGTAAATTTGATTTTTGAAAAGTCAAAGAGATAGCGATGCAAAATCCTGCTATATTAAAAAAAAGAAGCATTGCTACACGTTGCTCTTCGTTGCTAACCGATGCAGATAAGCAGACTAGCAGCCCTCCAGAGGCAACAGGACCAGTCAACCGTGTGGGCAGATAACCCATCCACCACTGAACTCCCTCACTGCTCGAATCTCTCTTTAACACTTGGGTAGATCCACTAATTCCGATACCCCTCCAACACCCCCCGCCCCTGCCCCCACCCTACCTTGGCAACACCAGCAGCCTTCACGTCACTGCCCATGACCAGGAAGACTTCTAGTCTCTCTACCGCAAGGCTGCAGACTACTGGTGTTTTCTTTTTTTTTTTCAAAAAAAAGTTTTTCCAGTTAGCATACATCAATTTTCAGGAGCAAACGGTCCTAAAATTGGAGTACTGTAGAGCCCCCGGTGAAAGAGTTCATTACCAACCCGGGCTCTAAACTAACATTTTTTTTCCAAGGAGCACATGTTCTCCTACATTGAAAAATATTGGCGCACACTAATAAATCCCAAATTAGCAAATGTGTTCCTGAATTATTTTTCCAGTTAGCACACAAATCTATTTTCAGCAGCCAATGCTCCTAAAATGGGAACACCGTAGAGAGAGCGCTGTGAAAGAGTTAAAACCAAACCAGCTTTCCCCCTCGGCCCTGTTTAAACACGTTTCCCCCCCTCTGCTGATCAGAAGGGTGGAATGGCGAGGTGGGCACCCCTAGCTTGGAAAGTGTGCGTCCGCAGTATTACGTTTCACAGCATTTGATCTGGGGCGCTGGCTCCTGGTGACGAGACAACAAATTGCACGGCGATGAGGATGAAACTAAGACGTCTCCTGCGAGAGCTGCCTGAAGGCCCCGCGGTCTCCAGGGCTATGCTCCTACGCTGCTGCCAGGCACTGGACACGCAATACTCCAGCTTGTGTCCTAAGTGGTTTCGCAGATATGCGGTATATGGGTGTGCGCATGAGTCCTTACTCAGCAGCTTAACGACGGAGCCCGAACCCTTTCAGAGCTTCTATAATCTTTCCCGTCGCAGCACAGCCTGAACAAGTCGACGAAGCCCCACCTGTTTCGTCCAACCACGCGTCAAAACACCTACTGAGAACCAGGAAAGGTCTGGAAAAAAGGTTAAGATGCGCTTGTGCCAACAAATCCACCAAAAAAAAAAAAAAAAACAGAACTAAAATATTAGATGTAATTTCAGATTACGTGAGATATCCTTACGGACGCATTCAAGTGTCGCAGAAAAAAATCTGCAAGTCCAACTTTGTCATGCAGATTTGGATTGAAACTTTTATACTGTGACAGAGAACCGACATTTTACCTCACCCCACATGGCCAGACGGCATGATCGGTGGTGGTTTACAAGTTTAAAATTAAGCCAGTGACAAGCGGGCACCACATTTACTCACCCGGATATCCTTGTAATGGAAGGCCACAATGAGAAAGAGAAGGCAACCCGTGGACAGGCTGATCATGCAAGTGATGGTAAAGGCGTAGACTGAGCTCTGTGGAATGAAAAAGGAAAATGATTAAAGCTGTCTAATGGATTTCATGTAATTTTTAACAAACCACTTTCATCTTTCTTTTACAGTTTACACGCATTTACGATACAATACAATACAACTTTATTGTCAGTTTGCACTGAAATTCATTTTGCATCCTTAGGCAGTTCCGTTCCGGAATTGAACCTGTGACCGTTAAGTTGCAAGACCAACTCCTTAGCCATTATACTACAGTTACTTTCCTTTCTTGCTTCCCCATTTTCTATTTTCCACTACCTATTTATAGAATGTGATGAGACACCCTGTACGCATGTCAATTCAGCGGTATGTTTCTCTGCAATTATGTGTTATAAATGATTAAACACTGATACGCATGAATATGCCAGAGGTGGGTAACCCGGCTTCAAAGAGTAAAAAGACTGACCATGTATTTGCACCACCAACATGCACTAAACCAGCTGATTACAATAATTAGTTCTCCTACTATGGTGAAGAGTTATGCTAATTAGAATCAGCTGGTTTAGTGCATGGTGGTGGAGCAAATACATGGTCAGTCTTTTTATGGTAAATGGTAAATGGACTGCATTTATATAGCGCTTTTATCCAAAGCGCTTTACAATTGATGCCTCTCATTCGCCAGAGCAGTTAGGGGTTAGGGGTTAGGTGTCTTGCTCAAGGACACTTCGACATGCCCAGGGCGGGGTTTGAACCGGGTTTACTCTTTGAAGCCGGGTTACCCACCTCTGGAATATGCTTACAATAGGCTTGGCATGTTGCCTTCAAATATCCCACCAAAATCCCATCCACAATATGGACACAGAAGTCACACCAAAGAAATACATTTATCCCTCAGAAAGAACAGAACAAAAACTTTTCACAGTTTGAATTGTAGTCAAACATTTGACGCAAACATCACTTTGATTAACATGTCCATACACCGATACTGTATGTTTGATGTAATGTGTGTTTTATAGCCTTTAACACTTCTAACGCAGCAATGTTATTTATTAAATTAATTCACCTGAGAAATCTTGCACTAGCCATAGATGACATATAGAGCAGTGCATTGAAATAATGTACGCATTCCTCTGTTCTGATTTTACTCTGTGAGCAGTAGATAAATATCACACAGGATTTCAAAACAAATTCTCAATTTAGACTCCTAACCCCATATAATTTGCCAAGAAATATAATTTGTTTTGTTCAAATCCCAGAGGGCTTGTTCAATAAAAATCACATCAGTTTTTTCAGCTACTGGAAGATTTTAACATCCACCGAGATGCCTTCCAGTCTGCTGCCTTCCTACCACTACTCCACTGCTTCGACCTCTCCCTACAACACTCTCCCCCAACCCACAAAGCAGGCAACCTCCTAGACCAGATCTTCCTGAGGAACTGCTCCAGCTCCAATCTCACGGTTACCCCCCTGCATACGTCTGACCATCACTTCATCTCCTTCTTCCTCCCCCTCGCTCCCCATCCTCCCTCACCTCCTCCCACCCCCACTGTCACTGTCCGCCGTAACCTCCGCTCCCTCTCACCCTCTTCTCTCGCTCCCAGAGTGACTGCTTCCCTCCCCCCTCTTCAATCATTTTCCAAGCTCCCCACTAACTCTCCATCCTCCACCCTAACTTCATCTCTCTCCTCAGCACTCGACTCCCTATTTCCTCTTGTCCCTAGCACGTTCATCCCCTCCTAGTCCATGGATGTCTGACATCCTACGCACCTCCAGGGCCAGCCTCTGCGCTGCTGAGAGGAAGTGGGGCAAATTAAACAAGACATCTGCAGAGCTACAGTTTTTTTCTTCCTTCGCGTAAGGATACAACGTAATACTAATGTAAACTCAATGCATCATAATTTTATAGTATGATGTGGTAGGCCCTGCTAGTTCATTACCATTGCAACAGTGATGTTTGATTAGACTATTTTGGAGGAAGTATACAACATTTCTGTTAAAATCAAAACAGTTGTGGTCACAAGGTTATTGATTTGATTTGGAATAACTTCATAGTCAATATTAATATTTCAAGAGTGACCCGTTGAAAATACTTTCTTATTCAGCTACAAGGCTGTCTTATATGCTAAACATGAATTTTGGTGTAATTTAAAGTAACCAGCAATTGACCAGGCCTACAGACGGAGACCTTCAATTATAACAGATTAGATGCCCACCTCGACACAAATATACAGGTGCTGATATTCACAGAAATACCATGACGTCAACGCACGCGACTGATGTTATGCAACAGGGAGATAATTTCATGTCTGTGATTTCAGTGCGCATGGTGCAGTCAAAATCATTCTAAGACTGAAAACAACGTTAGGCAATTGCATCACGCATAAGTTTTACCAAAGTGGTATTGTGTGACGTACCTTGGCAAAATATAGCGTTTTCCACAATTTCATTGTTAGCATCTGCATCATGCCTATTTTTATCCAAAGGCAATTAGTCTCCACATAAGCGTAACGTTAATCTGAAACTGCATAATATCACAGCGAATTACTTGTTTTCGTATTCAAGCTTCGTTTTGTAATATTTTCCTTTAGGGAAACGAGACATTTTAAGAAGCCGCTTTTTTGAAAGCAGTTAATTTGTTGCACCTGTGCAACCACAGGGCCGTTCAGCCGGACGCTTCGTTGTTCTCGACAGCGGATTATAAGAAAACCATTTTCTATGTAATTGCGGTGGTTTGAAAGGAGCCGCGCGTATTTATCATATAGTTCTCAACCTACTTTCAGTCGGGAGATCAAACAGTATGTGGTTTCAGTGTTGCTGTTCTGATAAATTACATGGTTGTATAAGTCACGCAATAAATATGCCAAACTGTGTAAATAGACTACTTGTGCACGAAAATATAAAGCACAGAGAATAACACGTGCAAAATCTAATAATTAAATAAATAGAAATGAGATTAAAACAGACAAACAAGTTTGCGGATGTGTTATCGGTTTACTATAGAAACACATCCTCTTGGCGAGCCCGCAGTGCTGACACGTGGTGACTCAGGAAACAGATTAGCACATAAAACGTTGTCTACTCTTGCGCTGAGTTGGTGTCATTTGAGAATAATCTATGCAGCGTCGTCAGTGAAATGAGTATCAGCAGGGCACTGTGCTACTTTTAATCACCGTAAATATGTATACAAAACGAGCTGTAACAATTCACCAAATAGTAGGGAAAGATACAGCTTGACCATAGGCAATCAGAGTGGCATGCAAGGGAATTAAAATGTGTAGAAACTGCCCTAAATAGCCAATTTTTCTTTCTGACCTAGTGTTTAAAGAGTCGGCTTTCCAAGAGACTGTTATGGCTCACTGCACTGTCACGCCAACACAATACACAGGGAGGCCATTTATCAGCAGGGAAATTAATTGACTAAATTGCCAAAGGGCCATTTTCTGAAACAGCTTCACAATTTCCAAAAAAAATATTTGGCCAAATAAAAAATCCTCCCGAAATGAATACCAATGGGCAAAATAGGAAACACATTGTTTTTGATCCAGCATGTCTCGCATCAAAGAAAGCAACAATAAAACATAAAGAAAATAAATCACAGGTGTATGGGGCTCTACTGGACAGCATTACTTTCATCAATTCAGTATAACTGAACAATATGGCACATAGACATGTAGGATTATCCAGAGGAAAGTTCACAGTGCTGCTTTCTTCTGACCTTTTTTTTTTTTTTTTAAAGCTATATGACTCTGGAAGGCTAGAATCTGGCGTCATTTAGAAATCTTGTATCTCCAGTTTGCACAGTTCTGCCGAATTGAACTGCACACCCATACGTCTTGTGCCCATAATTATTGGCATTCTCTCAGTTGTACTGAAAGGTGTTCCTCCTTCTCAGGATTATTATGAGATCAGTTAGCATGAATAACGGACAACCCTAGAGGGAGTGGGGGGACGTTTGCGATGAAAACGCACAGATCTTTCCTTGTCATGATGCAATTAAAATAATATATTTCCTGTGATGCACAGAAAACAAACTTCCCAAAACAATAATGACAAGCAGTCGCAGTTTTCCATCACACTCACGTGCTTACATTCCTACATAAATCCTATACCCTATATAAATTTATCCTATATAAATTGTGGCATACGTATTCAAAACATTTTCCCCCCATAGAATTAGCCATTTTCAGTTTTGGTAGCTGCACATCTACTCTGGGATCTAGAGATTAATTTCATTGCAAGAGGCAAATGAAGTCCTCTTCTATGCTGTGAAGACCTCATTGTTTGATATAGCACAGCATCCACAGGGGTCCCTAAAGGTAATTATCAAGTGGGCAATAAGGGCAGGATGTGCTGCTCAGTTAGACTGCTTACAGAGAAATGTAGCAGTGTTGGGTGTTCCAGCGCTGATGAAAAGGGCAAATCATTCTAAACATTACTTACAACAAACCACAAATAGTGTCGAACCGTATGTCATGTTGTAGTAATTGCAATGAATCATGCGTTGAATCATTACAGTCACCCACAAATCTGTGCCAAGGGCCATACACGCGTTCCTATCATTCATCACATGTTGATAAAGGTAATGACGGCAATGTCGCTCGTAGTGTTATGGTGGTTGGAGACATACAAACAAAATAGGCAGAAAACACACCTGCAATCCAGGGTCCCCAAACCTGGCCCCGAGGGGCCACTGGGCATGCTGGGTTTGTTTGTGGCTCGGTGCATAATTTATCAATTAAAGCAGCTAATTACACAGTTAACTCACTTCACCCGGTCAGAACTGAGTGCTGATTTTTAGGTGAAAAGAAAAACCAGCAGAACCTGTGGCTCTCCATGTCCTGGGTTGTTGACCCCTACTTTAAGCCATTACTGGTTCCAAACCTGTTTTCCCAATTTTATCAAGGATTAGCAGCAAGGTGATTTTTAATTAATGCTTTCACATTACATAATGATCTTTTCATTAAAAAATTGTAATTATAAAAAAGACACTAGATTACATTTCATCATTTTGAAACCAACAGATCTGTGTTCATTTTTAACTGTTTACTCTTTGATTTATAAACAATTGATTCATTTTTTCCTTCACAAATGCAGTTTGGTAGATTATTTTTGGTCATCACTAAACTTTCCAAATTGTGTTGGTAAATCTTGGGGGGGGGATTTTGTTCCTGCTTCCACTCACTTCGGTGAGTACACAGAGTACTGTATATCACACTTCTCCTTTGGACAATATTAATGGTCCTTTGATTTTCTGATTTCTATTTTGTTTTGTTTGGATTTTACAGTAAGTCTCAGACTGCATGACTGTGTGACAATTTCCCGTTCTCCTTTGTTTTGGCAAATTAAAGTTTTTCAGTATAAAAAGCTGAGGCAGGCAGTCAATGGTATAGTTGTTTTATCTGAAAAGAGTGTATGCAACGGATACCAGCAACAATATCATCATCACTGAAATGCAGTGGTTTTGTAAATATACACCGCAAACTGACATTCCCTCTTTCTGTACAGATTATTATACTTATTATACTTGGTTATTGTGTGTTCCATCCTTGTACACAGTAAAATGTCCAGTGTTAATTCAACTCAGTGTACATTTGAGTCCAACAGGCACCATATGTTCTCTGTCAGAGTTTATTTATAATTGGACATTTTACTGTGAATGATTTTGACTCTCCATTCCAAATCCATGTTTTGCTTTCTAATTCTGACCATACTTTATAATATATTCATATTAACTGTTCTACTGTTTGCAAGCATTAAGGCATAAAATTATATCAGACATTTTTTTTTCCCAATGATCAACCATTTTTCCAATGATCAAACAGAATATTACTTCTATGACTGCTGTTGGTATTTTGTGCAATACCACATGTCACAAGTATGCAAACCCTCAAGTGGCATGAATTCACCTGTGATACCAGTCGTGTTTCGCTTTCAACTAATGTTCGCCAAGTGCATTCTCTAATTCAGGGGTCTGCAACCTTTTTTTTGTTTTCACCTGAAAATCAACAACCAATTCAGACCCACAGCACCAGGTGAGGTGAGTTACTTTACTTTAATGAAGCAGTTAATGAGGCAATTTACAACAAATCCAGCAGGCCCAGTGACTGCCCAGTTGTAGAGTTCCACTCTTGTTCTACGTTGTATGAATAGAACACATGTACCCAGTTGGTTCCATGAACTAGGGCTGACTTAGAGTGTTTCAAAATTCTTTCCTTTTCTCCACATATTTCAACATATGATGCAGACACCATCCTTAAACACACATATGGTAAATGGTAAAAGGTAAAAACACATATTTAACAGCGCAGTCTATTGTGGGAGGGTTTTGCTCTGTTTGTCCTGAGGGTGTACACCCCAGGCTTCGGTCAGACACTTGTGTCTCTTGTCTTCCAGGCATGCAGTTTAACCACCCTTTTGTGTCACTATCTAAGAATGTAGGATTGGCTTATATTGTTCACCATACAGTTCAGAATGTCCTCTAAACCAGATTTAGTGGCACTTATATTATGTAAATGCATTGTAGATTAACAATGAGCCACAGGTTATGCTGATGACTTGAACTCTTATAATTACCTCATCATTTTCTTATACAGCTAGAAATGTGAAATGAACATTCATATTTATAATTATACCCTATTGCTAGCAAGTTGTAGCATGTGGAAGCATGTAATCATGTCTGTTCATCTTGTTAATAAACACACGTCAAAAGTGACACCTTGAATTTTCTCATGAAGCCAACATCGAGACATTTAGTTGTCCCTTGACAAGGTAGGTAGTAATCAGCCAATTGTGCCCCAACTACATTCCCTAAACATTTACATTTACATCAAGTTGGTCAGTTTTGAAGCGGATTTGTCTCAGTAAAATGGATGCTACAAGTCATACTTGGAATGCTTAAATCATTTCCAGAGCATTTTTTCCCCAAAATAATTGACCTTTACATACCGGTAGATATATGACGGGGCAGAGTTCCGTATGTAGAATCATTAGTAGAATCCCAAGCAGCGCGATGCCCAGTGCCCATGCACAGAGTCGCTTCTTGTCCTCCAGTAAAAACTTTCTGTCTCTTAGTCTATAGAGGTTGTCTCCTTCAATCGGTAAAAATCGTTTACCCAGTGGAGATAACGGCACAGTGATCTCGGTTGTATCACCCCCGTTACGATTACTCGAACAGTCGCAATTTTTGCCGTCTGCTTTGGAGTTGGGGTGCAGGTTGCGGGCGGTCATCTCCATAGCGTGCGAGTGCGAGTGCGGGTTACCCTTCAGCTGGTTCTTTGCAGTCGCCGCCTTCTGCTGCTTCGTCCTCTCCTTGTCCTCCATCAGCACCGACCGTACTCTTCCCCCCGTTGCGGGCAGGCATAGCACGGCAAATGAACTCTTCCCCACCTTCACTTCCTCTTCGCCAGTCATGAAAGAAGCGGAGCTGGTCGACCAACTGTACTGCTGGACTGAAAACCACGAGTAAACTTGCGCACGGCGCGCGCACTGTCACTAGTTTACTACGCGCGCACAGTACTTATTTGCGTTGCCATAAGAGCGAGAATGTGCCAGTGCACAGAAGTTACTCCCTGTTGTGTCCCTCCTTTACGCATCACGGAAACACTCAGAAAAATATTGTGCTGCCTGATGTACTTAAATTACAGGAAGTTTTTTTTAGTTTCTGTCTTTCCGCCTGTTGTTTTTCGGTTTAGATGCTTCTAACTTGCCACCTGCAGATTGATTGTCTGCACTTTTTAAAATTTATTTTAAAATTTTAATACATTTAATATTTTATGTCATCACATTGACAGTCATACAAAGATAAATTTATAAAAATTCTAAAAATGCTCACTAGTCATTTGTGTTTTGCTTGACGTTACTGGCTGCGCTCAAATATTTGGTTACACCGTGGAGCAATTACCCCTATATGCATAATTGAATGCACTAATCCTATATCTGACTATTCTTTCAACAATGCCGTAATCAGGTACTGGTTGGGGACTGTTTTCAGTGGCGTTGACCCTTACCGCTCGCTACTCTCCGAGAGCAGCACCGATAAATTATCAAAACGAAAACTTGACCATGACCTGCTGGGCACTGAGCCAGAGATCCGTGCCGCTGACTGTGGTTTAGGGACCAGGGAGGTTTAAAACTGAACTGTTGTTTCCCCAATGATACCATGGCCTTGGTGCGTATCAATTTTAAAAGAGAATCCAGTGTGTGTTGATAAGAGCTCCTTGATAACGGGAAACAAAACACGTCTGTCTCAGGTTCTCTTGCGCAAAAATGACCAATACGAAGAGCTGCTGAGCTCCAACTCCAGTCACATTCAGCATAAAGGTGCCTCTAGTGGAGAGGAAGTGGAATGCATCTACATACTGTACATATGCCAGAGACATTTCCAGAGACTATTCATGGACCGTGTGTGCTTCAGTGTTGTACTTCAGTAGCAGGTTTCACTTTTTCCGTATTTGTATCAAGGAGCCACTGAGCTTAGAACTTTTGTACATTTATATCAATGAAAAGTGTGGATTTGCTGTGTCCAGCACACTGCCATAATCCGACAAGGCAAAGTTCTGATGTTTTTTTGTTGTTTTGAAATTGGAATCCACAATTCCTTTATTATAAAATCCAATACAGAATACACAGAAGACTTTACTGCATAAATGTTATACTTATACTTCAACTTAAATCTTTATAAATCTAAAAAAAAAAGTCCTACAGTATCAGCAATCAAGAGGGCTCATTTTAATTGCACAGAATTTCACTTGGATGCATTGGCTTTCTCGGTCGAGCAGGGTAGTTACCAGTGCTTTTGAAATTCCCATGCTTTCGAATAACGCCTCATTGTCAATACAATGACTGGACCGATGCCAAGCCCTTTAAAATTCCACAAGCAAATTGAAACTCAGGACACCGCATTACGCACACACACAGCAATCTATAAATAATTTATTTTTTGAAAATTGAATCATGTGCAACTACCTTGAACTATAAATGTGACTGCCCAAACGCTCACACCTTGCTCTTTTCACCTGAATTTCTTAACTTTCAACTGTCTGGCAAAACAGGATCACCCTCGATTATGTACTACAAGACAAGTCACTGCTGGCAGCAAGAAGCCCACCTCACCCCCCACCCCTCAAAACCACCACAGGTTAGTGCTTCTGGAGGAAGTGAAGAGGAATTACGTCCTGACCTTGGTTTGTGTGACGCGTTGACCCCACGCGGATCCTTCCGGAAAGGCTTCCTCTGTAAGGGCTGCTGACGGCAGCCACTGGAAATCTCATGCCATTTAAAAAAACACTACCAACAACAACAACAACAAAAAAAACCTGTTTTCAACATATTTATCTTTCTTATAGAGGTCATGAGCTCAGAGGATTCACAAACATAAAACTGAAGGGGGCCAGACTATAAACTTGACCTCAGATTGAGACACAAATGCAGACAAAAAAAAAAAAGCAACGGGGATTGTAGCTCAAGTTTCCTTGTGTGGTACAAAGCCTTAAAAACAAAACAAATTTTTTTTGTTTTGAGCCAAATCATCTGCCGACAGAAGAGAACAAATGTATTATTTCATATGGTTGTGTGCCTTTCCCTGTCAAGAATTACCCAAAGCAATATTCACTTCCAGTCACTTCCTGGATAGCACAATGGAGAGCCATTCCAAACACAGTGGCAGTTCCCTTTACAGAAGAGCACAGAGGAGACATTTCACTTGCTTCTGCATACAAATGAGTTGCAGGAATGGAAAATGCAGTCATAAGAAAACAACAGCGACTACCTTTTTTTCCAGTTGTGCTTCTTTTTAAGGAATTCATGCCCATTGTATAAAAATAGATGTTACATATCAAGACAAATTAGTGGTGTGAAACAGCTGTACATAGTGAATAAGCAAGTGGCAATAATCAAACTCAGCTGCTATGAGTCACAACAATTAATAAAATGTGCAGTACAAACAGGCAGAAAGAAAAATAAAAACGGTGACATACTACTTAAAAATCTGCATGGTATGAGCACCAAGAAAAAAATTTTTTTTATTACAGTTCATGATGATTGAAAGCGCAGTTAATCATCAGCGCAGCTTTAAAAATCAGTGAGAACCACAGTGCAGCATTGCAAATTTGTTTCAAATTGCATTATTTTTTACAAAGCAGTGTGTTCATTGCATCACATTCACCGCTTAGGAGACATTAGAAGACTGTATAAAAATAGAAATAAAAAATGATAAATTTGTACATAATTGGAATAGCCATGTGGCAAAATCACCACACACAATTACTTCCCTGATGTACACACACAGCAGTGACTGTTAAAGATATACAAATACATGAAATATATTAAAAAACATTCTGCACAGAAAATAAAAATAAATACACAACACAACTGTAGAAATAAGAGAGAAAAAATCAATAAGTTAAAAACATGGCTTTTTTGGCTGTGACCACAATGCCCCCTGTAGGTGATCAAATAAATTACAACACCCAACTAAAAGCTTGTTACACAATTTGGTATACAAGATGGGCTTTGTACAAAATGCTGGTTCAGGGTAGATATATAAGCTCACTATTTTATCTAAAATGCATATAAAAGCAATATTGACACAGCTGGAAATCACATTACATAGGAATCATTGTTTTGTGCAGTGGTTGTGCTAGTCCAGTTCGGCAGATCAACATACTTCCACCTATTTTTTTTGCAGCAGGGAAGAGGTAATATTCGGACACAAGTCCGCTATGAAGGAATTAACACAAGCAGACAGACTCACGTGTTATAAGGCTGGTAGTCAGATTTCAGCTGAGATGGAATAACAGTTTGACAGAGCAATGCCACTCCTGGGGGTCATGCATCACCAAGTGCACACTTGGTGATGCATCAGATTAAAAACTATTTTTATGGAGAAGCATCCGACCCAATGCTCTCCAAAACAATTAACTGCATTTGTTTACAAAATGAGATTTGGTAAAATATCGATGGTGTTTCCCCTAAAAGTAGCACCACAGGGTGCCGAGAAGAAGAGAGGTCCAGCTCTTCCCAGGCATGGCTGGCTTAGCCCTTCACTGCCCCCCAGGGCTGAAGGGAGGCCTGGGGCATGATGAACTGCGGGGGCGGGTTTGGAAGAACGTAGTACCCCAGGATGGGGGTTGCGGGAGGGGGACACACTGTGGAGAGGAACACCGGGCCCTTCTTCTTGTACTGGGGCCACATGGGAGCCGGGTAGTAATAGTACTGGAGGCTGGGGACCTGGGAAACAAACACACAGCAAGTTAAGAGCTGAGTTAAAAACACACTTCCTTAAAAACGCATTTGGTCGGCAGTTTCTTGTTTCTGTATTTATCTTTTTATTTTTTGCTTTACTTTTTTCCACTTATTTTTATTCTTGCTTAGTTAGCTGTTTTTGTTTTCACGCACGCTTATTGTGAAACACTGTGGGCTGCAATTCACTGTATAGCAATATGTCGCTGACCAAAGCACAAACTTACATGCACTTGTGGTCAGAGATGGCCGAGATGTGCTCATACCAGAAAAAAGCACAAGATGCATGTCATATCTATTGCATATTATTTATGTCCTGCATTGTATCCTACTGTTGCTCATAGTACTTTGTTAACTGTTGACAGTAAATGTGAAGCAATGCACTGTGATGTAATTGAGCTAGCTGGTGCAACACACCTGTGGTTCTTCACGTACCAAGAAGAAAAAAAAAAGGTATCTTCTAAAAGTGTAACCTTTCTAAAAATCAGTTTCTTCATTGGGGGGGTGGGGGTGAGGATTATCTAAAGCACATTACAGTAACCACAAATCAAATATTTTATTCGGCAAGTAGACCAAACACCGCTGTTCTGTAGGGAACGACGTGCGCAAACTGTAAACCAAACCCTGAACCACGACTAAAACCAGCAGACCCTGCGACCTCTCCAGGACCAGGGTTAGAGAGCCCTGCTCTCCAGGAGTAACGGTGGACTTACGTGCTTCCTCTAATGACCCCTCCTGAACCGACCATGGTTATGTTTTACTCCGCAGGTGCCCTACGTGCCGGTTATTCTTTCTTTGTTCGTGTTGCTTACCTGCGCCTTCTTGCCGCCTTTACGAGAGTCTTTGGACTCCCTGGGTTCCCGGAGTCTGGGCTTCATGGCGATGACGAAAGGAGCGGCTCCCTCCTGCTTCGCACTCGTCCGTTCCTCTTTTTTCATCCCTCCCTCGCCGCCGCCGCCGCCGCCGCTGTCGTCTCCCTCTTTCCCTTCCTCCTCGGCGTCGCTGGAGGCTGCGGAGCCGCAGTCGGAGGAGCTGGCGGAGTGATAGTCGGAGGTGTCCGGGTTCCCCGCGCCTCCCTCGCCGTCTCTCAGAGGCTCCACCCCCTCCTCCTCCTCCTCCTCCTGCGCGGTGCGCTCTTTAAAACGAGCGACCGTGAAGTATCGGCAGCCCTCCCCCTTCCTGCGCGATTAAACGGAAGAGAGCTCAGTTTTTCGCGGATTCTCCCAGTAAGAAGCGCGCACCAAGAAAGGGCGCCAAGGAACCTGCGTATGAATTCGACCACAATTAACACAGAAAATTATCCCCCGACACAGGCTTTTGCTTGCGGTCACGGCCTTCCCTGCGCAGCAAAGACATTTTCGCATTTGTGACTGGAGTGCCCCGGAACCTCAGATAACCCCCTGGAGAGTCGCTCAGGACAGCGACCTTCACCTCCCCCCTTTACTGGCTATTCGTCGTTCCCTTTCTCCCCCAGTTGTTGATTTGCTTTCCCTTACTTCCGAAGAGTAACCTTCAGAGACTTCCAGTCCCAGGGACACTGTGGTATATTTTTTTTGTGCGCCTCGCAAGCGCACGCACTCACACACGCACGCACGCACGCACGCACGCGCGCACATATTCCCCATTCTGTTCTCCGACTTCCCCACCCCCAACCCCCTCTGTCCAGACATGCAGTGCATTAGCTGGCTGGGGGAGCGGCCAGACAGGCGCCGTCAACGGTGTGAACAGGGGCATTGCTCCCTCTCTGTCTGGTGAGCATGACAAACACACACCCACGCACACACACACACGCACACACACATATACACATACACATACACACACACACACACGTACATGCACACACACACACACATATACACATATACACACACACACGCACACAGGCGCTCACCTCGCGCACACATCCAGGGGGTCGATCCAGAGCGTGAGCTCGTGGGGCAGGGCCAGTTCAGACGGCTTCAGGCCGCTCTCCGCACAGGCCTTCAGCACTGGCTCATCGCACGGCCCCCTCCTGTCTATCCGGATACACCTGGAGGGAGGGGAGATGCAACACACCGTGAGTCACAGAACGAGTCACAGAGCGGGTCACAGTGTGAGTCACAGAACGAGTCACAGAGCGGGTCACAGTGTGAGTCACAGCGCTCCAGGGCCCAGGTGCACAGGGCATCTCTCACAGTGCTTCAGAGTAGCCCACTGTCCATATCCCAGCCTTATCCATCATGAGCCAAAAAGGATATACCAGGTCTAGACAGGAGGGGAGAGCAGTTTTTTGAGCCCACAATTCACCCACGCCTAATAATCTAATAGCTCTATACACTGATGAAGGCTTAACCATAGATCAAACCACAGAAAAGTGCTTCATATAGGGACACAAGGGTAGTCTTAAACTTATGTTCCAAACTTGCATTAAAAAAAACGTCAATTAAAAAACGACACGGCTAATTAATAATTAATATCAAGCAGAATCAGGAATGAAATCCATAAACAGAAATGGCTCTCCTATCAGACAATCCCTGGGCTTGTCTGAGAAGCAGACACCTACTATAAGATAAGTTAAAATCAAAGTACAGACAGAATTATTATTATTATTTTTTTTTTTTTTACCCCCAAAGTAGCAGAGGTGGTTTATCGCTCTGTGATGAAAAACGAAAGAGGCTCAGGCGTGCCTTGCTCTGCCTCGGCTCGCACCCTGTTCCGTTCTGCAGGGTTACCTGAAAGCCTGGCCCTTGCTGGGGTTGTCGGGGTACCAGTGGCGGGCGTACTTCTCGCAGAGCAAGTCCTTCAGCTTCTCCGCGAAGCGCCTGGCCCTCGTCTCGTCCACGCCGCCGCGCTCGTGGGCGAGGCGCCTGAGGAACTCCACTCCGGCGTTCACCTCTCTCTTCATTTCACCCTAAGGGGGGGAGGGGGGGGGGCAAACACGCCCATCAAAAACCTGCGAACAACGTAGACCAAAGTGGGAGATTTCCCCAAAGTGCGCGGACAACCGTTTCTTTGCTTTAAATTTGCATTTTTGGAACGGTCTGTTCAGTGTACGGAACTTTCTAGACTAGTTGCTCCAACTTGTGTTCCTTCACCGGTCTCTTTTCAACTGACGTGCCTGTGATTTACCTGTGAACTGGCTTTCATCACACTGCGCGCTTTATTTCCCCAATACATGTAATGAACTTTCAGGTCTTTTGTAGCATGGAAGAAATATGTGCTACATTACAAAACAACGGCTTTCATGGGCAGCGATGGCCTTTTTTGACAGCCTACTGCAGTGATACCGGTATAGTTTTGGCATGTGAAATGGGACGAAATTTTCAGTAAAGTCAAATGCGATGCAAATCTGCAGCAAAAGCAGTCCTCTGCTTGAACATTGACAGTCGATATGCAAACCGCTTCTGACAGAACAGGAGAAACATTTCCACTGATTGCGATTTAACACAAGCCAACAACGGAGCACAGTGAGTGTGTTGCACACAACAGGACCTAAACCTGTGTGAAAACCTCCACTCAGATGGATAACTCAGTGAGAAACTGTACACTACAAGACAGCAAAACTCTTGTTAAAACGGTTTATTCATGGTAAGGGTTAGGCCTACTTATCACACAAATATACCCATTAGAGAGACACACCCGGGCTGTTATCAAGTTATTTCCTCTCAAACAGAGGTGCGGTCTGTTATTATGTATATGGACCAATGACACAGCACACATATGAAAGAAAATCAGAGAACTGCCATTACTGAATCGTACTAGAATAACCATACGAAAAGAGGCTGGTATTTTGCAAGATTTTGCAACACAGCAAAAATTTGACAAAAAAAAAAAAAACCCAGCCCACAGCTGTAAACCTCTTCCTGGAAGTGACACACTGTTTTTCACTGGTTTGCTTGTTGACCAAATTAAAGCAGCGGCTGCATAACTCAACTAACCAACAAACTAAAATAAGCTGCCGATATCATTGCCAGTTGTCTCCTTACATCTGCAGCTACATTTACTGTATACAAAAGCAATGTCTTTTAAATGTTCCACGTAAACCTTCAAGTTGTATCTCAGTTTCACCCATTCATTTAAAAAATCCACACATTTACAAAACTGATATTATTGCAAAAATCTATGCTTAATCTATGCATCTAGGCTTAAAATGTGATTCTATTTACATTCACCTGTGTAAAGTATTTTTACGTTTTAGATCCCCTTGTGTACAGTATAGCTAGTTTTATAGCTAGTTTTAAGACAGCAAAGACCAGGCACAGCGTGTACTGTTAATCAGGTATGAAAACTGTTCTTGTTATTGAACTGCTGCTGCTGCAAAAAGAAAGGCCTAGGTCTATTACGCCTAGGATAATACGGTGAGAACTTTTAAGGTAAAATTAACAAGTGACACGAATCGGCTTTTTGCAGTCTCACTTTATTTTCATAAAGTTTGATAACACGTTTGAAAACAAAGTAACAGCACGTTTCAAGGCAAGACACTGATAAGCTGCATAGTTAAATCCATGAAAATGAACTATGCGTGACGTCAAAACTACGACCCATCTTTCGCACGGCAGGGGGAAATAGGTAACAAAGACTTGTCTCACATTAGGCTACTCTTGAATGTATAGCCCACATTTTTATACACCGATGGCTTAATATTTAAACCACATCGTTCTTGCGTTTAGGCCTACTAACAGGCATGATTTTAATGCCTACCATGATTATTATCACTCTCACTCAAGCCATCAAAAACAGTGGTTTGGGAAAGGTGATGACAGCTGCTGAAACGGTAGACACCTGAGTCATCACTCACAGACACTGACTCAAACAAAGACTGTACCCTTTCGATTTCATCTAAGCACTGGAATGTCAGTCAGCCACTGTGTTGTGATATTATATCTGGTTCAGAAAAAAACCTCTCGTACTTTTTAAGAACAGTGGTATCAGTTTAAAGGTTATGGGGAGGGTTATTTCCATATGCACCGGCCACGCAAAACAAGCGCTTCGGTTCTGTTGGATCGTACACGCTCTTATCTACTTCGGTAGCTAGGCTAATTAAATATCGCTTTGGTTAACTTCTGAGATAGCATGCGACAGATGAACACATGCGCGCACGATAAAGCGTTCCAGAAGATCTTAGCTAAATTCATTCGTCTAGAAAGTCAACTGAAAGTTTTGCCAAGTTATATTAGTGTAATAGGTACTACCAAACCGTGCAAAACGGTGACATTTAGCAAAATGTGTTTCCGTTAATCAGATAACAAGTGAAGCCGATGTGTTTATTATCAGTGTACATATCAAGAATAATAAACTAAAAGTTCATACGGCTATACTGACAAAGAAGTGATGAGAGTTGAAAATACCATGTAAATACGGAAATCATAACTCCCTACACATCATGTAACGTTTAACTGGCTAACGTAACGGTTGTCATCATCTATGCTGCAGTGTACCAAGTAGCTGGGGAAAATACTTTTAAATAGCATGTCCATAGAGAGTGTGCTGTACAGCTAGCCTAACCTCGTTGATTTTTCTTATGGTCAATTTCATGGAATTTCCACATGGTTACTCGGGCCGAGGGGGGTTCACATATACTGAAATCCACTGTCCATCACTTTCCGCGTCGAGTTCATCCACCTGATTTATCAGTATTCTATTTTTCTTAACTGTCACGTTTACAACAATGTCTTCGACAATTTCTTAGACAAAGAATGATATATGAGCCACCGCGTAATCCTTTCGTGGGCATCGAACGTGTTACAAAAACTTCACTTCAGCACGTTACTACTACTGAATTTCGATCCCATAAGTTTACGATAGCTAGCTAACTAAAGTTAGACCAATTCAATAAGTTATAACGTTAGAAAAACTCATTCATTCATCCTCTGTAACAACTATAGCATCTGTGTGTTGAACTTACCAGGTAGAGCTCTCCGCTTGTTCTGAAAATCCACTATGATTGATGATGTCTGGTTGTAATGTAAACTCGCGCTTTCCTGATTTTCTAATTTTCACCTGTTTGGTTATAGCTCCCTCGCTGTATGAGCTGCTTCCTTGTTCTGTGTAGTCAACTGTCTTCGTTATCGTAGCATTGTGTACAAGACTTATGCGGGAAACGTATTATTACCGTCAGTGATTGAACGTATGACTCACTTCCTTATTCAGCTTCATGAGCAACACCAGAACCCCACGCTTACTATGGTGTAGTGATGATTTGTCTCAGCCCAAATATGGCAAACTCCCGGCTGGGACAGTCGGTTACCGTAATATGACTATGCAATGTGCAGTTTATTTTTACTTTACAGGATACAACTATTTACAATATTGCTTACGACGCACCACGTTTCTTTTTAGCACTTGGTCTACCTTTTCGTAGGCCGGTGTGTTATTTTCGTACAGTACGCCAAATTGCCAAGTCGTTCCACAATTTGGTTGCTGTTTAATACATCGCTCTTATTTTAGTACTTACGGTAACTTGAATTCTGGGGTGTGGCGTGTTAGCCTTGTTGTAAAAGTAACGTGGAAGCTTGATACTTTGATGCAATCTTAAGCAATCACGGGTTTATGCCTTTCCAGTCGAATTTGTTGCATCGTTTAACCGTGCGGACCGAAAAGGCTGTATAACCGAGTTTTTTTTGGTTTCTGTTTTTTTTTTTAACTCTGTTGAATGGGATAATTTACATCTGGCATTGGTAAAAACTGCATGCAGGTTGATATACTTAAGTTTACAACAACCTCAATTGGTTTACTCGAGGAGAAATGTATGTACCTGATTTTACATATAGGCCTAGTCAGCTTTACGGTCTTAGAGGGCTTTCTTAATTGGGAGCCCAGGTTTACTTCAAGGCGTTATGCTGGAAATCGTCACAAGTGTTAACAAACCGCAAGGGGATTTTCCAATATCAACTGAAAAATAGTTAAGTTGCCCGTGAAACTAATCAGAGTAATGACCAGAAAA
The DNA here is from genome assembly GCF_018555375.3 of Anguilla rostrata. NCBI lineage: Eukaryota > Metazoa > Chordata > Actinopteri > Anguilliformes > Anguillidae > Anguilla > Anguilla rostrata. The sequence continues at coordinate 74,003,836 of NC_057933.1, read as the reverse complement.
TTCCCTGTTTGTTTCGTGGGCTTTTTATCTTCAGTGTTGTCGTTCTTAAGCCAGTTCAATTGGATTCAGGTCAGGTGATTGACTTGGCCAGTCAAGAACATATTGCACCTTTTGGCCCTGAAAAATTCCTTGATTACTTTCGCAGTATGTTTGGGGTCACCTTAAAATTGAAGTAACAATCAAAACCAGAGGCTGCAGGTAACCTCAGAGGCTTCCCAGCCCTTTGAAACACTAAAAACCCATAGAGATTTAGAATTTATGTGCATAGTTTGAAGATTATATGAGCTTCAGATGAAGCAGAATGTCTAAAAAGGTAATCCATGCCGAGCAACACAAGTACAAAAAGTTAAATGCTCTTCCGAATTATACTGTAGGATAGAGAGAATTATGAAACATTCATGATAAAAAAGGCTGTTTATGGATGGCAAACATTAAGGGGTGTGGCCATTAAAGTGTAGGTGGCAAAACTTACTCCTTCGCAATGTCAGTTTCCAGAGCAACGTGAGACAACTAACAGCTCCAATAAGACCAAGTAGTCAGTGCACAAATTACAGGTGCATCTGTCACAAAAAAATTACTAAAAAATTATGAAATGTGGCCAGCTGAATGTTGTTGAAAATTATAACAACATATTCCAAATAAAAACGAACTGCTTCGGCAAAGAGGAATTGTGATCGAAAGTCAAAGCTCACAGGGACACACAGATGCAGATGATTAACAGGATAGTTATGAACCCCCCCCAACAAAAGAAAGAATCTGGCCTGAAACATGACCGCAGACTTGAATCTACGCCTTCGTGAACCTGCCTCAACAAAAGTGGTATGCCGTGAGCTTGGCGAAGCTGGTATTTATGGCGAGGCTGCCATTCAGAAACCATTTGTGTCCAAGGCTAATGCACAAAGGCGCATTACCTGGTGTATAGGGCATTAGACCTGGACCACTGAGCAGTGGAAAAAAATGTCATATGATCTGATGAGCTCTCTTTTGATTTTTTCCCCCTTTCGTCTAAATGGCTTTACGTTTAGAGAAAGCCAAAGGGAGCCTGCAACCCACAATCTCTGTTGCCAACTAAGAATCCCCTCAGACACGTGAAACAGCAGACGTATTTGGTTTAACTGTAGTCTCGGTGAGCCGACTACAAAATAACGTTTTAAGCTTTCCTCTGTGCTAACAGTTGTACGTAGGAGGAGGCTGCAAATGCGGAAACTAAAGCTTCTTTCCGCCAGTACTGTGGTTCTGTACAGAACGCTGTCTATTTTGCTAGACGCGGACGTCCCCGGCCCGTGTAGCCTACAAAGGTACAATTGTGTATCTCGTGATGGCACTACTTTGTAGGCGAGTGACTACGGGGTGCTGAGTTCTGTGTGTATGTTAGGACTGTAAAACTGCTCGGAATGCAGTGGTTTAGAGTCAAAGAAGAATGCCAGGTTAAAGGGAATGCAATTTATTATGCAGTATGTTCAACGATGGCAGTATACTTTGGTGCACTGCAAAATATAAGTAGTGAAATGGCTGTACACAAATGGCACCCAGGAGGTCATATTGACAAGTTTTATCCCATGATGTGCCCACAATCCAAAATGATAACACCCCTCAAACACAAACTCAAGAGTAGTTTCATGAACACCAGGATAAAGTTAAATGCCTTCCACCAGCTCTAAACATCAAACAACCATTATAAGTTGTTCTGGAGTGCAGAGTGTGAATATGGTTTCCACCTCCTTCACCCCATAGACCTAAAGGCTTTCCTTCGTCAAGAATGGTCCAGTACCTCACTACACTAAGTTCAGAACTTGTAGTACAGCATTCCAAGAAGGCTCAAAGCTGTTCTGAAGATTAAAGGGTGGCTATACTCCTTAGTGGTTCATTCTTATCCATATGCTATTAGGTGTTACCGTTGTTCTGTTCAGTCCCTATATGTGTTGCATTTATTAACACTATCGCCAACAAGTTTCATTAGCCAATGACAATTAACTATTTTAGGTGGAAAAATACAGGTGGCACCTGGGGTAGCCAATCAAATATCACATTTCAGAGTGCTATTGCTAGGCTGAAGCAGAAAAAGGCCAATCCTAGTCGCTAAAATTGGCGTTGCCCAAATATAATGCAGTTTTTACTGAATCCTGTACGGATACTGAAATCTGTGCCTTTCTGTGCTCCATGTCAGTTCTGTGCTGTAGATATCCATATCCGTGCCTCTCTGGTTTGCTGATTTACATCCCGTGGCAACAGTCGAGGCTACTCAAATGCTGCTACTGTAAATGTGACACGTTTACATGTGAAGCAAAAATAGTAAAACACATCACGTTGTCAAGCCTTCCTCTTTTAAATATTTCATCGGGCGGTGAGAATTTGTTTCAGTTCCTGTCCGCTCACGGCTGTTAACACTTTGATGTTAACAAAACCCATGGCTACAGAGTGTTCACAGTCTCACCTCAAGAGTCAGTTAATGTGGTGTTTTTGGTCTGCCAAGGTTTCTAGAATTCACATTCTCAGTGAGATATAATAATAATAATAATAATAATAATGCATTTATTTTATATAGCGCTTTTCATGAACTCAAAGACGCTTTACAATAGGTGGTACATACATACATATATACATACATACATTGAAACATACAATTCAGAGAAGGAAAAAAATAAAATAAAAAAAATGTGGCCGTTCTTTTTCGTTTCTGGGTCATGCGTGTCGTGTAAGTGTATACGTCTCAGTAGTGTGTGTGCCTATTAAAGTCCTCTGAGTTAGTAATGCTCATGAAAAAACAAATAAACAATTTGAGTACAATGTCTATAGTAAGTTAGCTGCCTTTAGGTTACTGTAGCATTATATTGTTTGTGTTTTTAAAAATCGAGAGTTCTATCTATATATCATATATTATCATATTGGGACCATATGTACTCTGTAAGAGTAGATTTAACGCTGAACATTTGACTGTGCAACGACGTCAGGCACTTGCAAGCGTTTGTAAGAATCATCCAAGAGACGTATGCACTTCCTCCAGGTGTCACTTGCTCTCTCCGTGTAGTACTGTGTGAAATGCATGAGTGTGGAATAGTTTCTGGCTTGCTGGCAGCTGAAATGTAGGCTAGCTGCAGCTGAACTGCATGCACTGCTGATGTGCAGATGGCATAGAAGCGACTCGTAGATTTGTGATTCCAAACTGGGGAGAAAATTTTAAAAAGGGGGGCAGGGAAGGGGATTGTCTTAAGAATGAATGCTTTGTTTGCTTCTAAGCTCAGAAGTTGACACCAAGGAACAGGTTTACTCCAGTGATACTGGAAATTAAGAAGGGATTCCTGTTGATTTTACCTACCAGCTATGGCTCGATTAACCTGTCCAGCTAAAAACTCTACCTGTGTTGAATATGTCTTTCCCCATGTTATTTCAATTATTCTGCTGGGTTAAGCAAATAAAGCCTATAGGCAATTTGTAAAAATTTTTAAGAATTACATGTTTCTGTAATTTAGCATTTATTGACACAGTTCATTTCCCAAGGTAATCGTATCATAACAGTTAGCCCAAAGATAGTATTAATTTTCATGTATCGAAAGCATTTGCTGCCAAAGAAGCCCAGTAAGCAGAGCATTAATACCTTGCTTGCATTGCTCTATGCTTTACCCATGGCTACTGACCATATTTCCTTATTTTTAAGGTGGAGGATGCAATTTGCAGATGAACCAGCAGAGGGCAGACATGTATTCTTTTCCATATTGTCTGTTCTCTCTTTTTCCTCATTCCCTCCTTCTGTTCAAGTTTCTGTCACTCTTTCCCATCGCCTAATGTCCGCATTCCCAGCCTTCCCTCCAACACCCACCACTCTTTTCTCATTCAAATTCAGAAGTAGCTGTACTACCATGACAAGGTGACGTCAGTTTTACCCGGGCTGTCCAGACGACAGTGACTTAGAACAGTGTTGTTTTTTTCTCATATCCCCTCTTCCCAGTCAAATCACAGTCTGTCCCAGATGCCAAGTCAAGAGGAAATGATCGCAGCTTGCATGTGTGCGTGTGTGTGTGTGTGAGAGAGAGAGAGAGAGAGAGAAGGGAGAAGAGCAAAAAGCCATTCAATGGTCACTCTAGTCCATAGACAGTATGTGTGCCGAGCGTGGATACTCTCCCTCGGTCCCTGGAGGAGAAGGTGTAAGAATGTTTGTTTGCGAGTTGGGGGGTGGGGGGTTAGGGGGGGTGGGTTCACACCTGGGATTTTTCTTTTGGGACCAAGGTATTCAGTTTTCAGTTAAACATAAGAAGAATGTGTCTTTTTTACTTTTTGTTTGGGCAAGCTAAACTGAGCATATGGCTCACAAGGAGCAACAAAATTTCAAAACAGGTAGTCCACAATTTTAGTGAGCATGCTGAAGGGGGTTATCTCTGAGGTTTGAGTATGCATACTACAGACTGAATAACACTATTGTTTTATATGTTTATATCGGGGGCAACACACACTGCAAAAAAAAAAGTTATTTTTTCATCTTTTGAAGTTGTTGGTTTGATACTATATGTATTGACAAGTTTTTAGGTTGTTTTATTTTTATTCTAGTATAATGAATTGGCTACGATGTGCTAATAAAGGGGTGTCAATGTCAAGTCTGTCTCTCTCTCTCTCAGTCCAATAAAAGTTATTATACGGTCACAACTGAGGTAAAAATTATATTCATCTATCCGTGTGCGTGCGTGGGATAAGTGGTTTCATGAGTGCCTTTAATTCTGAAGCTCAGTTTGGTTGCTTGAGAACGATAATCATTCCTCCTGTGTAGAAGAAGACGAATGGTCGCGTTGCCCTTTGAATGTGCTCATGCTGTACTAGTGTATGCCTCCGTATGGCCCCTATCCATCCCTATCAATGTACGTCACATTTCCTTTCAGTATAGTTTATAGAACCCTCCCTTTCCTCTGGCATTGGCACGGAAACCTGCGGTTGTAAGTCGGAAGTGGGGTTTCTTGGAACGTTTTTTTTTTTTTTCCACTGAGAATTTTTTTGGCGTTAACCTCGGATTTTGATCATTTTTCAGCCGTCTCCAGATACGGCGCAGCGTTTTTTTTTGGGGGTGGGTGTTGTGTCAGTAGAAGCCCACACGTGCTCTCCACGCGCCGCCCCTCTTCGCCTTTAAAGCCTATCGATTTCTCCATTTCACAGCCAGCCCGATGCGATCAATACCGCTGGCTTTTCAAGATCAGGAGCCGTTGAGCATCCTTTCCCCCTCACACGCGCAACTCTCTCTCTCTCTCTCTCTCTCTCTCTCTCTCTCTCTCTCCCTCCCTCCCTCTCTCTCTCTCTCTCTCCCTCTCTCTCTCTCTCTCTCTCTCTGTCTCTCTCTCCACATCCCCCCCACCACCACCCCATTCTCTCAGGTTATGATTGTCCTTGGGCCGGAGAATAGTTTGTCTGCATTAGGAGTGAAGTGTTCGTAATGGGATTGTTCACCCCGGTTGGGATGTGGTTATGTACGTAGGGTGGTTTGGGCAACGGTAACAAAGGTGAAAGAGAATTCCGCACGCCTCCCTCTTCACCTTTAATATCCCCCATCCATTCTGTAATCCACCCCCACCCATTTCAGCCTCTCGCACCATCCCCTCTGTCAATACCTATCCACCCACGTGCGCACGCACAGTCAGTCAGTGGCAGTTTGTATTTGCAAGCAGCCTGTGCGCTGCCATGTGAAAAATGCAAAACCCCAAGCGTGCGCGTTAATGCCTCTTAATTTTTGTAATTGCTGTTCGCTTGTAAATCTAGTGAGCCAGATTTCCGGTGAGAGGAGAATAGCTGGTTTCTCCTTGGTTGTAAACGATTCTGCACCTTGCACTGGGTCGTAAAACAGGAAAAGAAAAGACTCTGTTCTTTTTTTTTTTTTCCTCTTTTTACATGTTCCACATTTCATGAATAATTCCTCTGGCCCTGCCGCCTGGTCCTCCTCTTGCAGCAGTGTCCTCTTGGTGATTTACTGCGATACCCAACAGACCGTGATTTCTGCAGGGACACATGCTGGTGTGTCATTGCAGGTCTTTTATCTTCATTTGAGACCGTGCTTTACCACTGAAGGTATGTTCATTCTGCACCTTAAACATTCTGACAAAACTCACTGGATGCAGGTCCCAAAAATGTTACGATGAATTATTATCCCGTGAAAGAAATTGTCTTAATGACTTCTCCAGGTGGATGGTCAGCCTGTATCTCAGCCTCAGTCTTGTCAAAATCAAGGTGCTCTGCCCACCAGCTACATCTTCTCCCATCTGTCTTTTACTGAGAAGTTCGGCAACAGTAATTCAGAACTGCCAATTTCTTCTCTTCGATGTCTATGTCCTTTCTTTTCTACGCATTTCGCCCAATAAATTGTCCATGCCCTTGTGCTGTCCTCACTGAGCTGGACTACTGCACCTCTTTCTGGTCTACCCACTGGTGCCAATCCGGCCCCTCCAGCCCCCTCATTCAGAATGGTGCTGCTCATCTCCTCTACAGCTGACCGAAAGAACATTCGCACCACGCCTAGGGTTCGACCGGAATGTCTGGTTTTACAATTATTTATACACACCCGGTTTGTAGTCCCAACTGGACAATATAATTTCCGGTCTGAGTAATTAATTGAACAAATGGACCCACAGCTTGTAATGAATTCTCCTCTGAACCATTCCCCCACCCCCACCTCCCCCCTCCAATAGCTACTAGCTAGGTTCAGATAGTGATATAAACCCAAACCCCCTACACCTCCCCATCCCATTCGTGATTAAGCTTCCAGCTGTGCATTTTGTCCAGTTCTGACAAATCTAAATTCTGCCGATCCTACAATTAGGATTAGCCACACCTCTCCTCATCTCCCTTCACTGGTGGCCATGAAGTAGTCCCAGCCTGTGGTGCAGTAAGAGGAGAACAGAACCATCTTACCTGAAATCTATTACCAAACCTTGCACTCTTGCCCAGCCACTCCACTCAACGTGTTCTCGTTCCCAACTCGCTGGGACGCTTGCTGTTTTCGCTTGCTCAGAAGCCCTGGCGTCACTATACAATTCACAAGGAGTCCTTTGGTGTCACGCCTGGATGCCCTAGGTATCTCTGGAGACTTCAATAGAATCCCTTAACATCTTTGTTTTGACTCTAAGGGTCATCATTTATATTAGATTATAATTTTGGTTATGTTACTGTAAGATATGGCAAGATGCACTGTTCCCTATTACCCTTGGTGTTGATACAACATTTTTATTCTTGGCGTAATCCCCTATTGGAATACCTAGGGTGTCTAGAAGTGAAGCCAAAGGACAACTTCTGCATTACAGTATATAGTGACTCCGAGGGCTTCTGACCAAGCATCAATATATGACAAGTTGAGAATGAGACCCAGTTGCTCCACTAGGCATCCACTGGGCACCTTTACAGCCCTTCCCCAAAGGGGCCCTCCTCCAGATCACTCCTCTATTCTATGCTGCCCCCCAGTGGCCGGGAGGAGCTCCTCACTACACCCAGGACAGCAGAATGACTGCCTTTTCTTCCACCACAGTCTGAAAACGTGCCTGCTTAAACTGAACATTGGCTCACCTAATGCTGAACAATTTGCATGCGTTTTTATTCCCAGCCACAGCTATGCTAAATCCAGAAGTATATCCCTTACGTCATACCCTTCCTAATAATACCACATTTTCTATTTTCCACCTGTAACTAATATAGCATCTAACTTTATGTTGTAAAATTGTGCGTTGACTAAAACTATCTGTGGTGACCCCGATGACATAGCATTAGCACTTAGACCTGTATGTGTGCATTTCTTTAAGTTGCTCTGGATAAGTGTCTGCTAAAGGCTTAAATGTAAATGTAGATTAAAATGTAAACCTCACTGAGACAGATATCTGGTTTTCAAAGGAGACCTGTACGCAAATATAAAATATTGCTGTATATGACGACAGATGGAAAGCCATCAGTAATTTGAAGATATATCCTATAATTTTCATAAATATGTTTTCAAATATATTTGAAGACATAACCTGCAGTACGTGATTTTTGTTTGATATTAGGGGCTCCAGTTCTCAATTCCTGCTGGTAGTGCACTGCATAGATTTAAGTACCTACATTTAGAGTGGACGGCGCAGGGTTTGCGTTTAAAGCATCAAACCTCAAAAGCTCTTAGCGTATCGACGTGGGCTGGTGAATTGATATCACAGCCCGGTTAAGTGAGCAGCAGTCTCAAAATAGCATGTGGGAAAACCACCTGGCTGTATGTTTAGACTGAGCAGCTATACAGAAATATCCAGGCGTTTTTCTGTTTCCATGCAAGTACGCGGGTGCCACAAAATACCCTCTCCTGTGTTCTTGTTCCACACACAAACTGTGCCCCCACCCCCCCCGTCCCCCTCGCCCTCCTCCCATCCTTCCTCTTTGCACACAGAAATACCCTCCTCCCCTGCCCCCCCCCCTCCCCCCCCCACCCCTGTTTTGTCTGACCTGAAACAACCCCAAGTCTGGGGACTAGTAGCAACGTGAGGCTCTTGCCAATGAAGGTAGTGTGAGCACATCGCAGTCACAGACCTGTTCTGCTGCTTTTTTGCACACTTCCCATTGACCCTCGTCACTGCTGTTCCTCGATTCGGGGTGTGCGCTGGAAAAGCAAGAACAAAAGTGAGGTAAGGTAACTTTTAAAGTCTGTGCTTCAGCTGCCATGTTGGGTCCTCATGGAAGATATCATGTTCTACAGCTGCACTCGTACTCAGGGCATACTGCGCCTTTCTTGTCAAGAGCATTGTCGTCATCAGCTTTTAGAAATACTTACTTTCGCAGAACATTTTTTTTTCTTCTGAATTTGTGCTATCAAGTCCAGGATTTGACAATATCGCCATTACTAAGTAAACGTCCAACGGCACAAGCATGTTTGCATGGTTTAAGACACGCTTTAGAGCAATGTCCTCCATTTCCGGTGAGGTGAGTTAACTGTGCCATCGTCTGGCTTAATTGATCGATTAATTGCAACAACAAAAAACCCGAAGACCCAGCGGCACGCCAGGACAAGGGACGAAGATCACTGCATTGGAGACTGAACGACTGTCGGCTGCTGTGCGGCTCATTCGGGTAAGGCACCTCATTATGGTGCATGGAGGAGCTCCGCGGTCTTGGGGCAGGCCGGGGACGCCGCCTGCTTCATAGGGGCCCCTCACTCCCCCCAATCGGACAGCCGCGAACCACTGAACCGGGCCGTGGTAGCAAATAGCGAATTGGACATTCTAAATTATGGCGGGAATTAGACAGGCACAGCCCCACATTGGGTGCCAATGCTCATTTTTGTTAAAGGCATACTGTGCAGGATTTTTACCTTGAAAATATTTTTTTAAATAACGATGCTAGGACATATCTATGATGCACTGGTAATCTCTTTACTTACTTTCACCAATTTCTGGGCACCGCAAATTTATTCCAAAATTGTGTTTGGGATATTTCTGGGCGCAGTGCTCTTATCTGTGTGGGGAGGGGTGGGTGCGGCTACAGAGCCTGCGGTTTGAGAACAGATTTTAGAGGAGTGTTCACTGCTAGCTGGCTAGCAAAACTGCCAAGATACAACGAAGCAAAAAGACGAGCCAACAGGGAGTTAACCTCGGAATTTCTTATCCTTGGTGGCATCAGCTAAAGTTCACCAAAGGGATTGTTTTCTGTTGGACCTGCAGCCCAAGTTACATTTTTCCCTTATTTTTGGTTGCATTATACAGATTCATGAAAATTCCCTGCTGACAAACAACCTTTTTTCACTATTAAAAACAATTTTCCAGTGGCCTGGAAAAGTATCCCATGTAAAAGTAAAATGATAACAAATGTTTAACATGCTTGAATTGGAATATATTGAAAAAACATTCTAATTCTGAAATATTTTGAATATATGTCCATTCTTATTGCCCTAATATACAGTATAATACACAGTATGTAATTGCATATGCATATATTGCATATATGTTATGTGACATATTGTATGTATGATATTGCATAGTCATTTACATTTATATTTATTATTATATTATAACTTATTATAATTGCTTTTTCATCCTTCTAATAATATTTTTTGGCAATTCCACAAGAGTATTTCAGTAATGACAGATTGACTAAGTTAATTAAGTTGAAAAATAAAATAAAATTTAAGATTTACAAACGACAAATTTGACAAGACAGCGCAGCCAATAGTACTAATTCGTAACCAGTCAATTCCGTAGGCAACACACAGCTGGAGAAGTGCAGGTGTGGATCAGTGAATACAAGCTTAACATGCAGCGTTCATTAAAAGCAATGCAAATCACATTTTTCCGCTGCCAGATACCTGTAGAACCAATGGTAGTGCAATAATGTATTTAAATAGTAATTAAGAGTCACTAACTGCAGCCGGAAATTGCAATTTATCCACGTATAAAATCAAGGCATGGGAAACTTTTAGCTCCTAAAGTTTGTAAGTTGCATGAATCCAGATTGCGACTCTTTGAGAGGGGATTTGATTAGTAGTTGCAGCTATTTCATCTGTTATAGGTTGTATTTAAACAAATTAGCATCGTTTTCCTTTTTAAGTTAGCGATGTTCAATAAATATATTTAGCTCAGTGCAAAAAAAAATAAAAATGAAAATCTGCCAAAAAAAAGTTTGTTTATCTAGTTTAGGGAGGGAGGACGCGTGTCGAGACCGAGCCGCACGACTGAAAAGCTGAGCTCGGTTGAAGAAATGAAGAGTTACAGGGTCACACCACGTTTATTAATATTAGGAAGTGGTGAACGAAAGCTAACCCCGCCTCAACCTTGAACCAACCTTTCCCAACTGGTTCCCCCCTCCCCCTCTCTGTATCTCTCTACCCTTTTCTGTCCCCCTCTCCCTCCCGCACTATCTGCCTGCTAGCACTGTTTCATGCCTGTGTGTTTGGTGGGGGGTGGGGGTGGGGGTGAGGAGGAGGGGGGGGGGGGAGCGCTTGCAGAAGACAGCGTTTTGAGTTCAAGTGCATGTGTAGAAAGCTGAGTGAGGGGGGTGGGAAAAGGGGAAAAAAATAAAGGGGAGGGATTAGTGTAAACTAAAAAAGAAAGGAAACCAGCTCTATTGCCCCAAGAGAGCCGATAAATTCATTCAAAATGTGGAAAAAACGTAAAAATCAGACAATGGAAAAGAAAAAAAAACATTTCACCCCCTCTCCTCCCCTCCCTTTCCCTTCCTTTCCCTCTCTCCACACATACACTCCTCCTCTTTCCCTCCCTCTTAGATGTTCCTTCACAAACCACCCCCTCGCTTGCTCATTTGCTCTCTCTCTCTCTCTCGCTTGCTGGCTCTCTCTCTCTCTGTATCTCTCCCTCTCTCTCTCTCTCTCTCTGTCTCTCTCTCACTGGCTCTCTCTTCTCCCTTCCTACCCTGCCTGCACACTCAACGCACACGGACTGACTCCCTCTCTCTCTCTCACTTTCTCGCTCTCTCCGCTTTCGCAGTTACGGAACTGAGCTTTTTTTTCCCCCTTCCTTCCTTCCTTCTCCTCCTCCTCCTCCTCCTCCTTCTCCTTCTTCTCCTCCTACTCCTCCTCCTCCTCCTTCCGTGTGTTTGTGTTTTTCCGTACGTACGGAGAAACAGGTTCTGCGCTGCTAGCGTTCACATCGAGCTCAGCCTGAAACGGGGCCCAGCGCTGCCCGAGACGCACTGGCTGCCGCCTGCCTGCTGGTGCCGTTTTTTTTCCTCCCTCTCGTCTTTTTGGTTGTTGTTGTTCTCCACAATTTTTCTTTTCTTTTTTTGGTTCTTTCAAATCTTTTCTTTTTCTTGTTACCCCTCACCTTTCTTCAAGTAGAGATCCTTTAAAGAGGGGGAAGGAAGGGGAAGAGAGGGTAAGAGGGGGAGAGAGAGAGAGAGAGAGAGAGAGCGAGAGAGAAAGAGAGAGAGGTGTCTGTGGAAAGGGGGGAGATGAGGAGACAGAAAAAAAAGAGGGAGAAAACGGAGCGCACGATTTGAGAGAGGACTGGTGCTGGGCAGCAACACGAGAGGGAGGAAAAGCGAAGAGGGAAAAGGGAGGGAGAGAGAAGGAACGAGGGATGGCCGAATGGGAATCGGCCGAAATCGCGGGAAAAGAAAAAGGAAAAAAAATGACTAGACTCGTCCGACTTATGCCGGTATTTTCCCCTCCCTTCATTTTTTTTACCTCTTTCGTGTTCTTCTTTTAGAGTCATTCCTTTCCCAGTCTGTCTCCTCTCCTCCCCTGTGTGCGTGCATGTGTGCCTGTGAGTGTGAGCGTGTGTCTCGCCTCATCCTGCATATTCTGTATTTTTTGTTCCGTCTTCTTTCGTGTTTCGTCTTTTCCTTTCTGTTCTTTGTCTGTGTGTTTTTTTTTTTTTTTAAAAACCTCTGTTTGTGCAACTTTTGTGATCTTTCGCCCGTTTGTGCGCTGTGATTCCGTGCCCTCAATCCAGCTTCATCCTCCGTGTATTCCACTGTCCTTCTCTGTGAACCGAAAATGTGAAGCATTGATGCGTTGTCGCTTGCATTTGTTACCTTATGATATTTTTGTCGTCAAATTCTTTTGCACAGACTTTCAGATTTGTGTTTGCGTGCTCAGGGAACGGGATCCAATTTTGGGGCCCAGAAGTGGGCAGCTGAGAGGGGGGTGGGGTGGGGGGGTGGGCGTGTGTGGGGGTCGATCCTTATTCATTTTGTTCATTTAATCCCTCTGGGTGTGTGTGTGTGTGTGTGTGTGTGCACACGCACACGCACTGTGATGTTGTATAGGAGTGCGGTCCATCCGTGTCACACGCTACCATTTTCCGAAACATTAGGGAAAGGTGACTCTGTGCTTGTTGGGGATGTGCGGTGGGCTGGGGGGGGGGGAGGAAGAAAATACAGCTCATATAAGAGGAACATTGCAAACGAAATGTAGTCCCAGTCTCGGGGTGTCCCCTTCCCTCTCTGCATAACACGCTCCTCCCATCTTTCGCGTACAACACCCCCCCACACCCCACCCCCCCACCCCCCCATCTCATTATTCTATCTGCATCCTCCTAAATCTGTCTGTTTGTCAGGCTGCGTGTGACTAAGATGAAAACTGATAATCCGTCGGGGTTGTGTGTCTGCGTTCCTCCCGTTCTGCCGGGCTCCTCATGCCATCCCTCAGTACCTGCCGTTTCAGCCTTGCCTCCCATTGTGTGATTTATGCACATCAGCGGCTCTCTCTCTCGCTCTCCCTCTCTCTCTCCTCTCTCTCTCCTCTCTCTCTCTCTCTCCCTCTCTTCCCCTCTCCCCCTCTCTCTCTCTCTCTCTCTCCTCTCTCCCTTTCTCTCCTCTTCTCTCCCTCTCCTCTCTCTCCCTCTCTCTCCTCTCTCTCTCTCTCTCTCTTCCTCTCTCTCTCCTCTCTCTCCTCTCTCTCCCTCTCTCCTCTCTCTCTCTCTCTCTCTCTCTTCTCTCTCTCTCTCTCTCCTCTCTTCTCCTCTCTCTCTCTCCTCTCTTCTCTTCTCTCTCTCCTCTCTTCTCTCCTCTCTCTCTCCTCTCTCTCTCTCTCTCTCTCTCTCTCTCTCCCTCTCTCTCTCTCCTCTCTCTCTCTCTCTCTCTTTACCCCCTCCCTCGGCTCGAGCTTCATGTTCTCTCGCAGTGCTGTGCGGACCCGCTGGAGCTCGCGCGCGCATCGCACGCATCGCCGGGGGGGGAGGGGGGGTCGGGACATCTAATCGCACGCCGACGGACAAAAGACACCCCCTCGCGGTCTGTCGCGCTGCAAAGCGTGTATCGGCATGGGGGTTGGGGCGCGGGGGGGGGGGGGGGGGGGGGGGCGCGATGGGGGTTGGGTTGATACCCTGCTTGCAGTCGCTCGCCCCAGCGTCAGCAGGACCCCGGGGAGGGGGGCGGGGGGGTGGCTTTACACTCTCTCCCCTTGCAGGGGTCTCCGATCTGGTGCCCGCCGCTCCGCAGCCTGGTTCAGCTGGGGAGTCAGCCGCGGAGAGAGCGGCTCTGTGAGGCGCGTCCCACAGGCCTCCTCCGCTCGTACGCAGACAGAGCGATGTGCTGACTGCTGCAGTCTGCGGACAGCGCCGGCTGTGAGGCCCGCGGAAGGCACCGGAGAGGCTGCCCTTAAAGCGCTCAAGTCGCGCGGACGCGCCTTATCGTTACGCCCCTGGTGTTGTCTGTCTGTCTGTCGCAATGACAGCGGCTTCTGTTTATATAGTGTGTTTCTCACACCTAAAAGTACTCAGGTCTATCTGGGCCTTCCCACTCTGTCGGTCAGTACAATGACGCGGTGCGCAGGTCAGGCTTGTGTGGTTGGTCGGGGTGACGGGGGGCAAATCTTGCCAACAGTGGGCGACAGTGTAGTATAGTGGGCAAGGAGTTGGTCTTGTAACCTAATAGATCGCTGGTTTGAATCCCCAGTAGCACACTGCCATTGTACCCTTGAGCAAGGTACTTAACTTGCATTGCTTCAGTACATATCCAGCTGTATAATTGGATACAATGTAAAATGCTATGTAAAAGTTGTGTAAGTCGCTCTGGATAAGAGCGTCTGCTAAACACCTGTAAAGTCATGTGATGTCATTACAGCACTACAACACCACACTTAAGGGCTCCTTTCAATTCTCTGATTTGGTTTTAATGCAGCTGTTCTATCTTTCTGTTTCTACAAAGCATCACCATTGTTAAGAAGGACACCATTCAAGTCAAGTACTTGTTCAAGCATCGTGCATCGTAACCTTGGTAGCGCCCGTGCTAGCAGCCCTTGCATTTCCGTTCGGCCGCTGTGCCGTAGCGCGTCCCTTGCAATGTTGTTTTTCAAACGCGGCGGTAGACGCACGGCTGCTTGGCTCGCCCGCGGCCGCCGGCCCCTGCTGTTGGCGGCAGAGTTCGTCGCGCCCGGCAGACGTTGCGCCGGGCCGTGACTCGCTAGACCCTTTCCGATCGGGGGGTCTGAGCTGGAACTGGGTGATGGGGTGGAAGGAGGATGCAGAGTGGCGCACGCACACACGCTGTACCGCACGGGATTTAAAAAAAAAAAAAAACGAGGTACAATCTTGTTTGTCACTTCTGTCTCTCAAACATCAAATGGGGGGGGTGGGGGGGATCACTCTAGGATGCGCTAAAACAAACTGCCCCCGCTCTTTCGATAGCTGCAGAGTCAATACCGCTAATGTGCCTCACTTTATGAAATGTTACTCAGCTGCCTTATGAATTATGTACCGCTCCGGAGGGGCTGGCCACGTGCCACAGGCTAGCGAGCTCGAGACGGAGGAAGGCATGTGATCGCGGCTTGTGTGCTCACCGTACTGGTGAACTCATGGCCTAAGCAAGGCCAAACCCCCCCCTCGCCCATCCGAGTCAATGCTCCTGATTGTGTTGGTCTGCCCGTGCTCAACCATTCTACTAAGTATAGCGAGATCCTGTAATAGGCCTTAGTAACATCGTCCATCATCGTCAATGATTTCACCTCATGCTATGTCACAGTATTTTGTGAAATGTACCATATGCTGTGTGTGTGTGTGTGTTTTTTATATTGACCCCGTTTCCCCACCTCGTATTACATCGTTGCTCCTATACGTGAAGTCTGCTTTATTTGCCAGTTTCACTGAAAATAAGCGACTGCATCGGTCCTCAGAACCTGAGGTGCGTTCAAGTTCAGCGAACAAGGCGAACGTTTGCAAACTATTTCAAACTTTCTTCCGTTAGCTTTGTGTTCGCCGCGAACGTTTGCAAACATAAGCGAACGGTCTGAAAAGGCAGTTTGCGGCAAACAAAAATGGACGCTGGACTGATGGAAATGTTCCCAGATGAGTATTTCAATTGAAGATGCCGTTAAGTGTGATCAGTTTTTTCAATAATATTATTGCTAACACTAGCCAGTGTTATTATTGTTCGCTAGCTAGCTATTGTTTTTTTATCATCGATGATCGCAGAAGCGGCTGTGAGTACTTAGCTCTCGTCGCCATGTCTGTTTATGTTTAACGCAAACAATTTGGAACGTTCGTAAAAAGCCGTTCAAATTGAACTGTTCAAAGAAAACACGTTCGCCGCGAACATTCGCCTCTGTTCGCTGAATTTGAAGGCGCCTCCGTTGGTGGGGTTTGGGGGTTTGTCAGGACGGGGGCTTCGAGTTCGTCGTGCGCTACGCTGCCGCGTTCAGGGTCGAGGTGCACAGAAAAGGGCGGGCGTGGCCGGCGGGCCACTGCGGGAGAAATGCCGCGATCAGCGTTTGTGACGGCAGCGTAAACAGATGCCAGGATTATTACAAGCAGGCACTTCA